>NW_024097742.1:1290000-1557650 GCF_016545835.1 Crotalus tigris | reverse complement strand
GGGAAGACAAAGCACTACATGGCCAATACATGAAAAAAAGAGCTGGGAAAGCAGATAATAATAAACCTGGCAATGGCTAAGAGCAGGAAAATTGAAGAAAGAGACCGAGGGACTAATTCTGGCTGCACAAGACCAAGCCTTAAGGACAAATGCATACAAAGTCAAAATTGAGAATACAGCAACAGACAGTAAGTGCCGCCTATGCAAAGAAGCTGAAGAAACAGTGGACCACTTGGTAAGCTGTTGCAAGAAGATTGCACAGACTGATTACCAGCAGCGACATGACAAAGTAGCAACAATGGTGCATTGGAGGATCTGCAAAAAATATCATTTGCCTGTAAGCAAAAACTGGTGGGATCATAAAATAGAGAAAGTCATAGAAAATGACAAAATTAAACTGCTCTGGGACTTCAGAATTCAAACAGACAAGCACCTGCAACATAACACCCCAGGCTTAACAATTGTCGATAAGAAAGACAAAAAAGTCTGGATAGTGGATGTGGCAGTGCTTGGAGACAGCAGAATAGACGAGAAAGAACTGGAGAAGATAACAAATTACAAAGATCTACAAATAGAATTAGAAAGACTGTGGCAAAAAGCAAGCAAGGGTAGTACCAATAGTAATAGGCTCCTTGGGTGCAATCCCAAAACAACTGGAGCACCACTTGAACACCATTGGCATTGACAAATTCGCTATTAGTCAATTGCAAAAGGCGGGCTTATTAGGAACTGCTTCCATCCTGCGACGATACCTGTAATACCATCAAACATCCACATCTGCCTATCCCAGGTCCTGGGTAAGGACTCGATAGGTAGACAAAATACCAAATCCAGTCTGAACATCTGGCTGACTGTGCGATGATTGAGAATAATAATAATAATAAACAGCTAGCACAAGCATTAAAAGATGCAAATATTGCAATATCAAGTATAAGCACCAATTCATTGCAAGAAACAAACCAACTAATGTACAGCACAGCTGCAGTTATAACAGAATACCTGGCATGCAAAATCAACAAAGAAGAAAAACGAACAAACAGTGCACCAGAAAAATGGAAGGTTAGACTAGAAAATAAGATCAGCAAGTTAAGATCACATGCAAGCAAGCTAGAACAGATGAAAGAAAAGAAGCTGAAGAACAAGAAGACCAAAGAATACCTAATCAAGAAATACCACTTAGAAACAAGGAAGATCAAGGAAGCACTGGAAATAATAAAGCAACAAATAACAGCTATAGCCAGGAAAATCAGTAGATATGAAGCTCGAATTGCAAACTATAGGCAGAACCTCCAATTTCAATCCAATCAGAAACGTTTCTACCAATCCATCAATGGAGAAACTGCAAGGAATCAGTCAGTACCTGACAAGGAAGAAACAGTGCAGTTCTGGAAGCAGATATGGGATAACCCAAAGAAATACAACAAGGATGCGGCTTGGTTAAAAGAGGTGGATGCAAATAAAACAGAAGTTGAAATGAAAGAACTAGTAATAACAACAAAAATGGTAGAAAAAAGAGCAAAGAAAATCAAAAATTGGTCAGCACCAGGTGAAGATGAACTGCATGGGTTTTGGTTGAAACATCTAACTGTTATACACCCACTCATTGCCAAGCAGTTCAACAATATACTACAAGGAGGAGAAATTGAAAAGTGGCTAACAACTGGGAAAACCTACCTAATAATGAAAAATCCAGCAAAAGGGGCAACACCAGGTAACTACAGGCCAATTACCTGCTTACCAACAACTTTCAAATTACTAACTGGTGTAGTAGCTGATGCAGTGCAACAGCATCTAGTTGAAAACAATCTCTTTCCACCTGAGCAGAAAGGAAACCGCCCCAACAGCAGAGGAACAAAAGATCAACTCCTAATAGACAAAATGATCTTGGAAAACTGCAAGAGAAGGAAGACCAACCTGAATGTGGCATGGATTGACTACAAAAAGGCATTTGACTCTCTGCCACATGATTGGATAATAAAGTGCCTAGAAATAACAGGAGTCAGTAGAAACATCAGAAAATTTGTGCAAAGATCGATGGCACAATGGAAGACACAGTTGCAGATCAATGGTGAGAGGCTGGGAGAGGTTAATATCAAGAGAGGAATATTTCAAGGAGATTCATTATCACCATTACTATTTGTTATTGCACTGTTTCCTCTGTCAACAATACTGAATAACTCAGGACATGGCTATCAAACATCAAAAACATCTGCCAGACTATCCCACCTCCTTTATATGGATGATCTGAAGCTGTATGGAAAAACATCATCTGAAATAGAATCGCTGCTCAACACTGTCCGTATATATAGCCAAGATATTGTAATGGAGTTTGGCTTGGACAAATGTGCCACACTTACTATCAAACAAGGAAAAATAGTGAAAACTGAAGGAATCAAGATGCCCCACGAAAATAACATTAAGAGTCTGGATGAGGAAGAGTACTACAAATACTTGGGTATCCTTCAAGCTGACAACATCAAGCACACTGAAGTCAAGAAAAAGATTAGAGGTGAATACATCAAGAGAGTGAAGAAGATCTTAAAATCCAAACTCAATGGAGGAAATACCATAAAGGCAATCAACACCTGGGCAATCCCAGTCATTAGGTACACAGCTGGAATAGTGGACTGGACTCAAGCAGAACTAAAAGCAATGGATAGGCAGACCAGAAAAATAATGACAATGAATCATGCCCTTCATCCACGCAGTGACATTGATAGACTTTATCTACCAAGGCAAATAGGTGGGCGTGGAATGCTACAAGTACATCAGATGGTTGAAGAAGAAAAAATGGCTTTGGAAGAATATCTGAAGAACAATGATGAAGATGCACTGAAATTAGTATATCAGGAAGGCTTACTAACTACTGGAGAGACCAAACTGGCCTACAAGAAAGACCAAATGAAGAACAGAATAGAGGCATGGGAAGACAAAGCACTACATGGCCAATACATAAAAAAATAGCTGGGAAAGCAGATAATAATAAAACCTGGCAATGGCTAAGAGCAGGAAAATTGAAGAAAGAGACCGAGGGACTAATTCTGGCTGCACAAGACCAAGCCTTAAGGACAAATGCATACAAAGTCAAAATTGAGAAGACAGCAACAGACAGTAAGTGCCGCCTATGCAAAGAAGCTGAAGAAACAGTGGACCACTTGGTAAGCTGTTGCAAGAAGATTGCACAGACTGATTACAAGCAGCGGCATGACAAAGTAGCAACAATGGTGCATTGGAAGATCTGCAAAAAATATCATTTGCCTGTAAGCAAAAACTGGTGGGATCATAAAATAGAGAAAGTCATAGAAAATGATAAAATTAAACTGCTCTGGGACTTCAGAATTCAAACAGACAAGCACCTGCAACATAACACCCCAGACTTAACAATTGTCGATAAGAAAGACAAAAAAGTCTGGATAGTGGACGTGGCAGTGCCTGGAGATAGCAGAATAGAAGAGAAAGAACTGGAGAAGATAACAAAATACAAAGACCTACAAATAGAAATAGAAAGACTGTGGCAAAAGCAAGCAAGGGTAGTACCAATAGTCATAGGCTCCTTGGGTGCAATCCCAAAACAACTGGAGCACCACTTGAACACCATTGGCATTGACAAATTCGCTATTAGTCAATTGCAAAAGGCGGCCTTACTAGGAACTGCTTCCATCCTGCGACGATATCTGTAATACCATCAAACATCCACATCTGCCTATCCCAGGTCCTGGGTAAGACTCGATAGGTAGACAAAATGCCAAATCCAGTCTGAACATCTGGCTGACTTGCGATGATCGATAATAATAATAATAACAATAATAATAACTGCTTCCATCCTGCGACGATATCTGTAATACCATCAAACATCCACATCTGCCTATCCCAGGTCCTGGGTAAGGACTCGATAGGTAGACAAAATGCCAAATCCAGTCTGAACATCTGGCTGACTGTGCGATGATCAATAATAATAATAATAATATTTATTTATTTATTTTTAAAATTTATAAGCCGCCCCACTCCCGAAGTACTCTGGGCGGCTAACAATAAAAAACACATAAAACATAACAAACAAACAGTACAAAGACAGTCATCCAGGGGTCAGGTTTTATAAACCCCAGGCCTGCCGGAAAAGCCAGATCTTAAGTAGCTTACGGAAGACCAACAGGGTGGGAGCGGTCCTAATCTCCGGGGGGAGCTGGTTCCAAAGCGTGGGCACCATCACAGAGAAGGCCCTCCTCCGCGGCCCTGCCAAATGGCACTGCTTCGCCGACGGGGCCTGAAGGAGCCCAGCCTGTGGGATCTAACCGGACGTAGGGAACTATGAGGTAGTAGGCAGTCTCGCAAATAGCCTGGCCCTGAGCCATATAGGGCTTTAAAGATAATGACCAACACCTTGAATTGGACCCAGAGACCAAGAGGCAACCAGTGCAGCTCACGGAGGATAGGTGTAACGTGGGTGTATCGAGGAGCACCCACTATCACTCGCGCGGCTGCATTCTGGACCAACTGTAGTCTCCAAATACTTTTCAAGGGTAGCCCCATGTAGAGCGCATTACAGTAGTCCAGATGTGAGGTGACAAGGGCGTGAGTGACTGTAAGGAGAGCCTCCCGGTCCAGGTAGGGTCGCAACTGGTGCAACAGGCAAACTTGTGCAAAGGTCCTCCCCACCACTAATAATAATAATAATAATAATAAAGTTGGAAGGGACCTTGGAGGTCATCTAGTCCAACTCCCTGCTCAGGTAGGAAACCCTATACCATTTTGGACAAATGGCTGTCCAGTTTCTTCTTAAAAACTTCCAATGTTGGAGCATTCACCGCTTCTGGAGGCAGGTTGTTCCACTGGTTAATTGTTCTAACTGTCAGGAAGTTTCTCCTTAGTTCTAGGTTGCTTCTCTCTTTGGTTAGTTTCCACCCGTTGTTTCTTGTCCTGCCTTCAGGCACTTTGGAAAATAGCTTGACTCCCTTTTCTTTGTGGCAGCCCCTGAGATATTGGAACACAGCTATCATGTCCCCCCTCATCCTTCTCTTCGTTAAACTAGACATACCCAATTCCAGCAACCATTCCTTATATGTTTTAGCCTCCAGTCCCCTAATCATCTTTGTTGCTCTTTTATGTACTCTTTCTAGAGGCTCAACATCTTTTTTACATCATGGTGACCAAAACTGGATGCAGTATTCCAGGCCTTACCAAGGAATTTTAAAGTGGTATTAATACTTTATGTGATCTTGATTCTATCCCTCTGTTAATGTAGCCTAGCACTGTGTTGGCTTTTATGGCAGCTGCAGCACACTGCTGGCTCATATTTAAGTGATTGTTTACTAGGACTCCGAGATACCTCTCACAGTTACTACTATTGAGCAAGATACCCCCTATACTATACCTACACATTTGGTTTTTCTTGCCTAAATGTAGAACCTTACTTTTTTCACCATTGAATTTCATTTGGTTGTTTGGGAAGTTAGTTCCTCTATTTGTCCAACCAGGGACAAGAACCTATGTAAGCTATGCATGGATGACTGACAGCAGCCTATAAGATAGGCTATGTGGAAATGCTATGTGGAAGAGAACAGTAGCCTTGCTAACATTCTGGAATTTCAACTTCAAGGCTTAAATAGACAGCTTCATTATCTTAGTTAAACCTCTATATCAAATGATATTTTTCCACGGTCCTGGTGCTGACTCCCACAAGATTATTTTAATAGGTTATTTTAATCTCCTTCCAAAGACATCAGCTTTTCCCAGCCTTCATTGATAGGATGTCTGTCTACACTTGATATTTCAGGCAAGAACATTGTCACTTGTTTTCCTTCTGGGAATAAAGTTGTTGTGAGTGGACATATTAGTCAGTGAAGGGAATAGGCTGATGGCATCCACTGAACAGGCTGCCAAAGCATTTTCTTATAGGTAACTTTCATTTAATCAACAACTGTGGTTGAAAACCAAAAAGCTAACCTGGAACATGCAATGAGTAGGGAACTAAGGAAATAGTTATTGTGCACCTGGGATCTTGAGTAGATCTAGTCCATCTCTCCTAATAAAGAACCTTTTCCTGGAATCACAGGAACTCTTGGCTGAGGGCACATAAGGAGACATCTCGCTTTCTCTGGGGGCTAGTTTTGTCCTACTTGCATACTTGATTCATTTGTCACATGAACTCTTAAGTGGGATCCACAGAGCATCTGCTTTATGGTATCAGGGAGAGGGTTACCATGGGTAACCAATCCTTTAAGTAGCTCATCATTCCTGTGGCAGCTCAGTATGACAAGAGTCACTGAGGAGAGAAAACAGGTGGAGTGTTGCACTTTGAAAAGATTCTGGTTCCACCTTCAGGGACATCAAGAATTCCATTCATGTTCTGTGGGGAATCAAAACCCTTTGGAGAGAACTGACCAATATTGCGGAAAAAAGCTTTGTATGACACTTCTTACTGTTTCTACAAGGCTGAAGAGTCAGTGTAAAAATAGGGTAGACTTTAGAGCAACCCTATCACTCTTCAGTCCTCTTGAAGTCAATCTGGAATAAGGTTAGCATATCTGCAATGTAAACATCCAAATGACCATTAGAAGAAACCAAAAGAGAAACATTTCTTTTTCTCTTTGCTGCCATCTAATGTTAATCCAGACTTTTCAACCTAGATGTGGTAGTCATATTATGAAAGGTTTTTCATAACTGATGTGGGTTTTATTGATTTCAGCTGCAGTGAAAAGTTCAGCAAATCAATCTGCTGATCATCGAAACAGTGGAATTTAATTCAGTTTAGCTTTTAAATGATTTCAGTCCATACTTCTTGAATTGTGAGTTAGGTTGTCCTACTAGACATTAAGGTATACCCCATAATTTGGTTAGCCATTCTTCCATAAGGAATAAAAAAAATCTTTTCCAATAAAAACATAATAAAAACCCTTGCAGGTTCAGTATAGAGATTTTTATTTTAATAATTTTATTAGAGATTACCATTAAAAAGAATAAAACTATACCAATCACAAAAATATAAAGAAAAACAAGAAAAAGATCTAATTTCCTCTCCTTGTCCCAATAAGTACACACAATTTAAGTTAATTTATTGCTATATCTTAAGATGTAACATATCCATGTTTTACTTCATATTTCAGGTCATTTATTTATTTGTTTGTTTGCCAAATTTATTTGCCTCAGTTCAAGGCAACTTTCTTAGCTAGAAACAAAATCCAAAATCCTTGTCATTTATTGTCCCCAAAGTGCCTTTTTCAAAAAGGTAAATGGACTTTCTTCGGTTATTTTTTTTCCCTTGAAAATGTTTCACTTCTCATCCAAGAAGCTTCTTCAGTTCATGGAATAGAAGATTTCAGCTTATTGGATGAGAAATAAAATGTTTTCAAAGGAAAAAAACAAACAAGAAAGTCCAGTTACCTTTTTTTTTAAAAAAAAAAAAAGCACTTTTGGGACTACCATGACCTGGTTGATTGAGAATCTCCATAGACATTGGTCATTTATTCCTTATCAGCAAAAGTCTAATAAAGGTTGTCAGATATAACAGATTGTCTGTCTTAACCTTGATTGACTAAGCTAACCTTGTATTCCTTCCCTATATTTTTAATAATCATAATCTTCAAATAATTGCTATTTGCTTTCTACTTATCTTATATTACCTCACCATTCAACAAGCAGCAAAGAGATTCCCCCCCCCAATAAATCTAGAACAATCACCAGATACAAAAGAGCAGTTCCTACTTTAACTTCAGTTTGTGAGGTGCAAATAATGCCTTTTGAAAAAGAGGCCACATCTCCTAAATGGAGACATTATTAAAAGGGGGGAAACTGCTTTTTATATTAGAGTCCATCTCCTAATTGGCTATTATCTGTCTAAAAATTTCCACAGGTAACCCTGAGAATCTCTAGTGCTGAATCTGAGAAAAAAGTACTTTGGATGAACTGGGCAGACTGATAGATGGAGAAAAGATTGTTTTGTCACTCCATTTTGTTTGGCCATGAGACAAGGTGGGGGAGTTGTCAGGAAAAATAGACATTACCTAGTTGGATAATGAAATGTCTGCAAGCAAGCAGTTAAGCCCCAAGAAGCCAAATACTTCACAAAATAAATGATGCTGAACTGTGTATAAATCAGTTTAATCTATTCCATGCCAAGGAAACTACTTGAGCCCATGAAGTGTGGCGTCCGGCTGTCCCTTCTTTTGATTTTCCTTGCATACAGTATCCTGTTGTTTGGACCTGTGTACATTCCAATGGGTTGCACCCAGAATTCTATTCACAGGGTAATCCCATTGGAAAGAAGGTGATTTGCATCATTTCTCCTTTTTTCCTTGTACCTCCTGAGAAGCTGCTTTGTAAAAACTGATGGACCCTTCAGAGCACTGTGGAAGACAAAATTGGGAGGGGTTATACGGGGAGACTGAACTGGTAAAACCAAATTCCTTTTTTTTTCCTTAGTAGGAGTCTCTGCCAAATGTACTGCTTTCTAAGTCAGTTCTATAAGGGAACAGATATTTTGATAACATTATATTGTTTTTGTATATTGCCTTATAATTTTATACAAATAATACAGCTATAGAAAACAAAATCAAATCTCCATTCCATGGAGTGTGTAGGGCAGTGGTGGTGAACCTATGGCACGCATGCCAGAGGTGGCACTCAAAGCCCTCTCTGTGGGCATGTGCACTGTTGCCCCAGCCCCACCTCCCCCTGTGGCCCCCTCCTCCTCAGCAGCCCCCCTGGAGGAGAGTTGCCCCCAAGTGCAGTCCACGCAGAGCAGCACAGCCAAGGGCATGGCAGCCAGGCAGTGGGGACAAGACTGCCCTCACACCCTGTCACACGCAGATGATGCTGCGGGGCATGGGTGCGAGGGCATGATACAATTAAAAATAGCACAGTACAAAGATACTACAAAATAATTGTCTGGAAAAAGAACACCAACATCCCTAAAACAAACATATCAAAAGGGATCCATCAGCCACTCAAGTCCAAGGCCAATTATTCCAGTCAAGAAGTTCATTAATTTCCCCCTCCCCCAACTACCAAAATAAGAAAATTTATATAATCTGAAGGGAAAAACTTTTGGATTGGGTCAGATATAGTATCAAGTGCTAACCATTCCTTGGGCTGCCACAAAACAATGCTGGCTTAAAATGTGATGCCCCCACTGCTAATGCCTATTCTGCCTCCATTCGTATAAGTAATTGCTGAATGATGGTCTAATTTGTGCCTCATAAGAAGCAGGGGGATTGGTTTGCTCCTCCCTTTTTGCTCTCCATGAAACTTAACACATATAATACCAGAAAGAGAGGAACACACCCCACAGTCAGGGCATTGAAGTCAGAACGGTGATGGACCTCACTTTGGGATTTTATCCATCTTGTGTAGTTAGCTTATCTGTGGCCCTTTGGAGCATTTAATAAATTAAAATAACGTGAAACAGACAAAGACATCGGAATGTGCCTGAGCCAAAATAACCCCAGAAAGGAAGACAGTGGTTGTGTAATTGGTAAATTCCTGTGGAGCCTTATGAGGAACCGTTCCTGTTAAGTCCTTTGATCGTGGGCGAATGATGAAGACTCATTGTGTAGTTAACAGCTCTTTATTCGTTTAACAGCAACACTCCAACAACGCAAATGGCACACAGGCCTCTCTTTATCTGCCCAGAGACCCGGACACAATGGCAACAAGTAGCGGAGCGTTTTCGCGCCCTGCACATGCGCGCAAGGCTGGTGCTACTGAGTCTGGTCCCAGGCAGCTTTTGGAATGCCCGGGACCAATGCAACCTCCCAAGCCTGCTTTTGCAGGCTCAGGACACAACAATTCCCTTATTTCTAATATAGGTAAACGAGCAAATAAACACAAGCCCCCTCAACTCCACCATGCTTCTGTCTCAAATGGAAGAGTGAGGTTTTTTTCTCTTCTACCTTGTTGGTAAAGTGAAGAGAAGTTGATGTCAAAAACACCTGAAGGTGGGAAGTGGCACCTAAAGAGATGAAAAGCATGTAAGTGTTTGTGTGTGGGTATGGGTGTGGGTGTGCCAATGGAGAGGGCAAATGCTGAAAGAGAAATAAGTCTAGCCAGTGATCAGAATGGAGGGGCATGCCTGCAACTCCTAATCCTCCCAAAATGTACCTCTGATCACATCCTCTGCTTTTTACCAGACTTTGAATTCACAGTAATTGATGGCTAAGTTCTAATAGATTTTGCATTTGTTGAATAACGTTGAATAACGTTGTAATAAGAAGCTGTATTTACCAATAGTGATGACTGAAGCCTATCTCATTCATGGTCTGGGGATGAAACAAGGGCAATAGCAAGGGCTGAGGAGGGCAAGTACCTTAGGAGTTGTCAGGGTATGATTATGTTGTGGTTGAAATGGGGACCCGATGCATGAATAAAGTCAAGCTATTGAGAAGCCATTCTTGAGAGTGATTGATTACATTAAGCTGACAAGCCTCTCCAAAGGAGATCCTTCTCCCTTTTTTCAAACTAGGAAATGTTTACATTTGGGCAGTTCCTATAAATATATTCTCAACCACAGGCAGTAATATGAAAAGGCTGATCCAATTTCACAGAAAGTAGCAAAGGGATGAAATTTAATATATTCAGCTGGGAAGGGCTGAGTATAAATAACATGTTTTGCATGAAATTATCCATTTGCTTTGTAGCTTTAAATCTGTCCATATTTTACAACAGAAACTCACTTATGCCTATGGCTCCTTGGAATTTTCTTCTCCTTTCTTCTCTGACTAGTCTCTATTTCTCATGAGTTTGCTATTGTATAAATCCCCAAGAGAACCTTAAGCCTTGAAATGAATTATAAACAAGAAGGAGCACAAGGACATCCTCAGAAAATAGCTGATAGCAAAATCCTTTCTAACCTCCAAATTATATTTCTTATATACTAAGATTCTGTGCTATAAATACATGACTTCTTTCAGGGATTGATGCAATTGTAAAGGACCCAAGCCTAGGTCCCTATGAATAGGATTGTTCTTAAATTCAGAGGTGTCCATGGCTCTCTGTGTGTGTTTGTGTGTAAAAAAAATCAAGCTAACAGTTGTGATCAATCAAAGCCATGTCCTTTTATTAGGGCCAACTTTTTTTGACACCATACCCTCTCATATGTATGCCCTGGTTAAGTCTATTTCTGGTTCCTTTTATTTTCTAGCGTCTTTACTCACAGTCTTTTCTAGCCTCTTTTCACATCAAATTGCCAAATTTTTAAAATCCACATTAAAAAAAATATGTATTTTGGACATATATGCTCCAAAAATACTTCCTTAATTGTGTATTAGATGCTTTTTTGCATAGAGAACTGTGGCAGAACATTTGAGACACAAAAGCCAGTAGATCACTAAGTGTGATCCTCACATTAATTCTGGAAGTACAAAATCAGACTAGGCTGCACTGGAACTGACTAAGCTGAGATCCCTCAAATTTCCTTTTCACTGCCTGAGGCAAGGGATTCTGATTACCTGCTACTTAATACCTTTTTCAAAACTGGAGATTCTCAGGCTGAGCATTCTGCCTGCAAAGCGTTCTGGGACCTGATCATGTCAACAGCTTAATGGTTGCCTCTTCCTGGCATGCAAAGTACTTTCGATAACAAGTTAACATGGACTTTAATAAGATTACTTTACAAAGTCATCTTCTATTCTCTGCCAAAGACCATAAACTTGATCTTATGAAAGTTTTGTATTTAAACAGACTTTGATACAAAGTCCATGTTTTTTATTAGGAGCATGTACTGTAGATATGATACATAGGTTTGTACCAATTTTGGGGGGCATATTGTTTTCATAAACTTTTCTTTAAACTGCACGTAGTTTTCTTGAATCTATGAACTTTGTCCATGAGAACAATTAACCAGTGGAACTACCTGCCTCCAGAAGTGGTGGGTGCTCCATCACTGGAGGATTTTAAGAAGAGATTGGACAGTCATTTGTCCGGAAACATACCAGGCCTCCTGCTTAAGCTGGAGATTGGACTAGAAGACCTCCAAGGTTCCTTCCAAATTCTGTTATTCTGTAATTCTGTAATCCTGTAGTTTTAAACTATTGTAATTTCCGGTGTATAAGACGACTCAGCGTATAAGACGACCCCCGACTTCGGCACCGATTTCCGCGTTTTAGAAAGTCGTCTTATACGCCAGAAAATACGGTATATGATTAATTTATACTTAACCTAAACTTGGTAGACATACTTCTAAAACAACAAAGAGAACTTCTTAGTTCCTAATGGAAGACACCTACTGTTACAACTAGATTTTAAAAGTTGGGATAGGTTTGAATATAAGGACCCTGAGATTAGATTCATTTGGAGGAATTCCACTTATGTACTTTGTTTTGTCTCAGACGTTGCATGAGTTAGCATCCTATCTAAAAACGTCTTACACTATTGGACTGTAAATCATATTTAACAGAAAATAATAATAATAATAATAATAATAATAATAATAATAATAATAATAATAATAATAATAATAAAGTTGAAGGGGAGCTTGGAGGTCATCTAGTCCAACCCCCTGCTCAGGTAGGAAACCCTATACCATTTCAGACAAATGGCTGTCCAGTCTCTTCTTAAAAACTTCCAGTGTTGTACAAATAGTCCTTGAGTTACACAAATTTCCATTGTTAAGTGAGACATTTGTTAAGAGAATTTTGCTCCATTTTATGACTTTTCTTGCCACAATTGTTAAGTGGCAACTAAAGTTAATTGCCCAAGTATTCTTATTTTCTGTAATGGACATTGAATTTTGTTGGTACTATATCTGTATCTGAACTTATTTCTATGTCTCATATATTTTGCATGGTAATAGCAGTAGAGTTAATTTATTGAAACAAAAGTTGAATAACAAACTCTTCATATGTCAGAGAACCAGTCCAATATTTTGATATTCTAGAGTATATAATCATGCTGAATTCGAGGTCAATGACCCTTACTATCTCGCTCCCTGCTTCCTTTCTTGAAGATAACATCTGCTAAATTAGGATGTTATAAATGTTCTGTCACTAAGCAATGTTCTTAATCCCAGTGTATGCAAAAGTCAGCAACCACAATGACTGTATTCTGTTTCACAACTGTAAAAAAACAAGTGAGGTCAATAACTGCCAGACCTTGTATTAAAGGTAGAAATGTTTATATTGTGGCTAAAAAGAATCTGTCAAATATATCAATAACAAACCACAATGTTCCAAAACAGAGAGCATATTTTCTCATTTTTCTTTTGCTAGTTATTCTTTGTAAGTGCACTCAAAGTATATGAGGAGAAAGAACATGTGGTAGTTATTTAGTTATTTAACCCCTTCTGTGAATTATGCATGCAGAAAAACTCTGCTTTGCTCTGATTGCCCAAAGTGTCTAGAAAGATAAGATAAAGATTTAACCTTTTTAAAAAACAAATCTCACAAAATTCATTTGAGTATGTCCAATCCTTGCTCGTCCTTGAGCTAGTTTGCTTGCAGATGTTTCATTATGCAACTAGGTAACATCATCATCATCACACTGATGATATTACCTAGTTGGGTAATGAAATGACTGCAAGGAAACAGTTAAGCTCAGATAGCACCAAGGAAGCACCAAGGACTCCATAATTCAATCCTGAGTTACAGACATTTTTTTTCTATTGCCTCCTGAATATATTAGTGGGATGGATTGAAAGTGGAGGAATTCTTTTCTTTACCCAGAATTTTTCCCAATGTTTTCAACATTATCTAAGGCCCTAACAGTTTCCAGAGCATCCAGCACGTGGACAATAATTAATTATTATTGATCAGTGGATGTGTAGTTTAATAAGTTCTGAATTCCTGCTGAAGGCTGGAACTGTTTTGTGATCAGTTCATTTAACTTCCTAAATAGATTTGGCTGCCAAAAGGCCCAAGGCTTTGTAGAGAATTCTTAATTTTCACCTAGAGTATTGTTGAACTAAATTTTTCCTTAGCATAAAATCTGATGTATTTTAAAATAAGCCAAACACTTCCTTAAGGCTAAACATTTAAAGAGGTTAAAAGCTTAAGAGAAACTAGTTTGAATATTCTATTAATGTACCATAAATATCTAAGGAATCCAACTGCCTCCAAAATTGTGCACTTTAGGGGGAAAACAGATAATTGCAGTTTCTTCATAGTTCAGCAAGCAGAATCAGCAAGCACTGATTATTTTATTGTCTTGTTTTTGTATAATTTATATAGCTGGAAATGAATGGTATTTGTGTATGTGTGATACATATGTAGAAAAAGTGTGTGAGAGAAATAACAATATGAAATAAGCACATCCTTTAAAAGACAGTTTTTATGTGTTACTTGTTTGCTTAAATGCTATAAGAGGCAATGAAGTACTGTAAATGTTGTCCTATGCACCCTGGACATAAGGATCTGCCTATATCGATAGAAAGAAAAACAAACAGAGCTGGGGGCTGGTATTAAATGTATCATCAACTCAGAATCCTTACATTGCCAAAAACAATCCAAATCCAGCTCACCCTGAATTCCGTTGCCCCTTATCTAGCACCAATTCAGATTTGAACTTTAGTTGACTAGATTCTTGTGTATAGGCTTGAACAATAAATCCTCTGTGCTGCAAATTAACATATGGTCCTGATTCTTTGCACCTAACAGTATCTGCATTAGGAAGTTATTGGCGACTTTAATCCATCCAGCAAGGGACTATATTCCTATAACACTTTATTGGCATAGATTGGTTCAGCATTCCCTTCCCTTCAGTTGCATTTGCAGACAAAGTGTCTAAATCTGCAAAATAGCAGGAATAGCATAATGTCTGAAGCCCCATTCCTTTTGACAGGCATAAAATGTTAACACATGTATCAAAAAGCAATACCACACCCCCATCTTGCAGAGGTTGACATCTCACACATGCACTGCCAATGCTGCTGCTTCCTTCTTTACCCCAGAAAAGTTCAGATCCTCTTCCTGGGTCTCTTTACTCTCTTTCCCAACCCAAGAGTGCTAGCAACATATATCCATGTTCAGAGCTATTTGAAAAAGTGTTATCTTGTAAAGTTTATTTATTTTTAATTTAGAAAATTTATATTGCTGCCTACTCGCACATAGCGACCCAAGGCGGCTTACACGGATATAAAAACACCATGTAAAAAGAATAAAAAATAACAAGAAGAAAAATAATAAAATAATAACCTCCCCATCCCTCAGCCCCCACTCCAGCGACAACACACATTCAAATTAGCCATTTAATAGGCTCCATCCCACTCTGAGTTCCCCAGGCCTCCTTCTGAAACAGTATTAGAGTGAGGGGCCAGTCTAATCTCTGAGGGAATGATATTCTAGAGAGAGAGGGAGCCACCACAGAGAAGGCCCTTCTTCTGGGTCCCACCAGATGTATCTCCTTAGGAGATGGGACCTGCAATATTCCTTGCCTCCCCACTCTAGTGGGTTGGGTAGATGTGATCAGTAAGAGATGGTCCCTCTTGCTGATCATTCCATCTTCACAATTCACAGGGGCCTCTATTTTCAAAACCATCTCCCCATCATTTCCCTCACCCCTCTTTCTTTTTCACAAACTACTGACTGCTGTGCATGAATATAGATCCTGGAAAATACAGTGAATGTTGGAGAACAGTGGGCAGTTAGCTCATCATTTCATTTCCTTCTTTTGTGCAGTGGGAATGGGAGGTTCTTCCTAGACCAGTGATGGCGAACCTTTTAGAGACCGAGTGCCCAAACTGCAACCCAAAACCCACTTATGTATCATCGGGTGCCGGGTGGGCGTGGCTCATTGGGTGGGCATGGCTGTAATGGTAACAGCAGACTGAGTGGGACTAAAAAGTTAAATCAATCAATTCCAACTTTGCGAGATCTTTTTTTTCCCGCGAGAAGTTGAAATTGACTGATTGAACCTTTTTTTTTTGCACATGGCGGTAGAGAAAAGATTTTATAAAACCCAGCTAAAGGCCTAGGACGGGGGCAATGGCACACGTGCCCACAGAGAGGGCTCTGTGTGTCACCTGTGGCATGCATACCATAGGTTCGCCACCGTGGTCCTAGACCGATAGCAGCACTGAGGTCTGCAGAAATGAGCATGGGTCCAAGTCAGTTTGTTACAGACTGCTGGTCTGGAGGTGGCTTTATCATTTTTTTTTCTCCAGCTGTTCCCGGATTTTGAACTATCACTCTTTCCATCCTAAGCATATCTTTTTCTTGTTTTTTTTTTGTTGCACTTGTATTTTGGTCTGTGACCGCAAAATAAAAAATTATTATTATTATTAAGGCCATCCTAAGCATTTAATAAATAGGTAAATGTACTATATGCAATAGTGGCAAATATCTGTAGTTCTGGTGTAGGATGAAGGTGAAGGTTTGTTCTCCGAGCTTGTGGGTTGGTTTCCAAATGTTTCATTATCAGCCTAGATAACATCTTCAGTGGAGTTTAGAGGATGTCACTGTCAGTGTCATTCTGAGGGGTTTATAGGCTAGTTGTAGGTCAACATAGGTCATTGACCTACAACCAGCCTACAAACCCCTCAGAATCCAAAGCAATCTCACAGCCAACTAGAGACTGCACCAACTCTCAACCAACCCATGTAAGCCCCCACACCAGCAGTTCACCTCCCAATGGCCTGACCTGGTATAACCTCTCCATCACAAAACCCATCACAAGACTCACTGATGACTCACACCTGACCCATTACAAGACCCATCACAAGACTCTCACTTGACACACCCATATCTGAAGCCTTATAAACAGAAGAATACTGACACTGACATCCCCTAAACTCTCTTGAAGATGTTACCTAACCTGCTAATGAATTGTTCGAAAACTGACCCACAAGCTCAGAGAACGAACCCTCACCCTCAATGCACTGTATGTTGATTGTTTGTAGGTAAGTGTGTATGCTGGTCTCATGTGTTAAAGTTACTATCAAAATTTTTTTCTGAGCCTGGATTTTCAATAGGAGGTCATCTCTGCCCCTTCTTCTGCTTTTTAACAAGAATTGGGTCCAAAACTGTCTGAGACGGTTTCAAAGTAGGCCAGTATTATTAACAACATTCTGCAGAAGTCTCACAGAGAGAATAGGTTGCTTAATCCCTACCAGTTATTATCAACATTGTCTACGTTGTTGCAAATCACATGATGCTAGATTTCATGGCTAATGTGTCCAGAAGTCTGGTTGCCTCATATCAATTGTCTCTTTCCCAAATATATCATTATCAAATAGTACAAAATAATCTCAGAGGACAAACTACCTCCATGCCATCTTTCTGATCAAATTAATTCTAAGTCTTTAGACATGGCTGGTTGAGGTAGTCTGGGAATTGAAGTCCATAGAAGGACTTAAAATAGCCAAGATTGAGAAACATTGTTTTATACTATATGATGAAAATTGGAGTTGTCCCTTCTTCCTTACTCAGGAACAAATTCAGGTATGGTCACTTTGTATTTCTGTAGTCATCTCTGCTTTGCTGTCACAATTCAGCCTTAGGCTTTTTTTATATATATATACCAAGACTGGCTATAACAAATCCAACATCTTTCTGGAGGGTTCAAGGACGATATTTATACTTTTCTGCAAAGAAATGGATTGGTCTCTGGAACTGGTCCTATAGTGGTGTCAACTGCGTATTAATCTTTATTGCAGGAATCCAAGCTGAAGGCTATTGTACAGCAGAAAGCACCAGAAAAATCTGTTATCACATTGATTGCACACATTGTGCCCTTGAAGGACTTAATTGTTTTCTCTTTCCCATGTATTCCTTTTCTGTAAATCAGTAACTAGGCAGATCTCTTTAAAAACACCCTGAGCCTGAAGAATAATATACTTGCAAACCAACCTTTGGCATATTCCTGTAAAAGCAAGTGCAAAGCTTTCACTTGAGAGTTCAATAGAATTTACAACTAGTTTTAGTGAGGGCTTTTCTGAATTTCGTCTTCCCACCTCAGAGATTATAAAAGCCAGAGAAAAACTTCTAGATGCACCTTCTCCTCATGACTTACCTTAAAGAAATTATTCTTAAATATTGACCTCAAGTTTTTCTTTTCCTTTCAATATTCTCTTGGGATCAAGAAACATTCCTGCCTCTGTAAGAGAGGTGAGATGGGCGACAAACAAATTTAATGAATATATAAATAAAAATAAAATGTAAAAGCAAAATGAAATATGAAGCACATTACAATCTATAAACAACATTCAGGAACGTTTGATACAACCCTGCCTAGACGGATACAATTCTTGTTGGTTTCAAACAATAGGTATTCTTTCTCCCTCCTGCAACCACTTTCCTATCTGGTGGCAATTTCCTTACCTGAAAAATTTCAAGTGCAGCTTTTTTGAATTCTCAACCAATAATGAAACTCTTGCATAGTAAGAGATTCTGGGCAAACTCCATTACTTATAATGGGCATGCCTGTTTCAACTTAATGTAATTTACTTGCCGGTAAAAATTCATAAGGCTAGCTTCTCATTGAAACAAGGGCCATATAAGGATGTTGTCATTAACTGTGCAATCCTTTGCCTGTTTGCTAGAAAGAAAGACCTATTTGAGTTTGGACATTATTTTTCTGCGGAAATCATTCATAACTCGGCATCTTCACTTGCTTCCTATGGGATTTCACCAGGACTTCAGTGTGACTGACATCTGCTGCATTGTGCTAAAGTCCACATTACTCCCTTAGGTTTTCCAGTAGTGCATAAAGACAGAGAACTGTGCATCAGACTATGCTCTGTAAGCTTCATTATTTGGAACTGGGAGGCCAGTACT
Source organism: Crotalus tigris (assembly GCF_016545835.1). Classification (NCBI taxonomy): domain Eukaryota; kingdom Metazoa; phylum Chordata; class Lepidosauria; order Squamata; family Viperidae; genus Crotalus; species Crotalus tigris. The sequence goes on along the minus strand of NW_024097742.1, from coordinate 1,538,952 downwards.
AGCATCTCATTTTCTTTTATGGATTCAAAGGAAGGAGTGAGAAGTGATTAGGCAAAGGGTGGAAAGAAAGAACATGGCAAAGCAAGAAGAAAGCATCTTCAACAATTGTCTTGTTTGTTCTGTTATTCCTTTATTCCATTAGAACTTAGAAACTGGACAGCCATTTGTCTGAAATGGTGTAGGGCAGGGGTTCCCCACCAGGGGTGCTTGCACCCCCTGGGGGTACGAGACAATATTCCAGGGGGTGCAAAAATTATAGTGTATATGCATTATTTGTTGCCATTATTTCAAACTTTTGTAAGGGGTGAGAGAATATATCAGAAGCGTTTTAGGAGTGCAGGGTATAGAAAAAGTTGGGAGCCACTGGTATAAGGTTTCCTGACTGAGCAAGGGGCGGTTGGACTAGAATGACCTCCAAGGTCCCTTCCAACTGTTGTTGTTGTTGTTGTTGTTGTTGTTATCTTCTGATGGTACTAAAATAATCAATTCTAGCATTCATTCCAGCCATTAGAAAATGTTCTCATGTCTTGCTAGGCCATTTAAGATCTCTCTCTCTCTCTCTCTCTCTCTCTCTCTCTCTCTCTCTCTCTCTCTCCCTCCCTCCCTCCCTCCCTCTCTCCTTTTGGATGGTATCTCTTATCTTGGTCATCACTGTCAGAAATGCAGTAGATTGACTTTGTGGAGTTGTATTGTGTTAGGCAATTGTGTTGCTGTTCAAATGCTACTGTCTCAAGACTGTTGATGCACTGGAGCAGAAAGACATACAATTCACTTGGCTCTGGGTTATCAGTGGGGCAAAATGTCAAAGGCAACTTGCTTCCATCAACAAATCTTAGGCCAAGACACTACCTAGCAACAGGGAGGCCATTTTCACATGATACATAAGGCCAGTTTTGTAACTTGTAAAGCAGCAGAAGAAGGAAGAAAAGAAAAGAAAAAGAAAACATAAGGATTGGATATAATGCAGGAAAGGGAGTTAATTCTGAAAAATACAAAAAAACAAAATTATGGAATGCTTCTCCATGGCAATGGCAATGTTGTGGAATAGCCTCTCTTTAAAAATTGGGATGGCCATCTTCTTGTTAATTTTTCTAAAATTTCTGAAAACTGAGCCCTTTGAAAAAGCATTTCTCTTATTTGCCGTTAACATTTTATGGCTTTTCTCTCTCTATTTTAATGGTGTTCTTGTGGCTTTTGCTTAATTATCCTTATGGCTATTGTTTTAACTTATGATTGACTGGTTGATAGATTGTACCACAGAAGTTTTAACTGCAACATTTACTCTATGTAAGTTTCAGAGAGGGTTTTTTTTTCAGTTCATTGCAGCAGAGTAGAAATATGTTAACTAAATATATACATATTTGTATTCCTATTAATTACTTCATATTTATATTTCTTAATACTTTTTGTTCAAGCTATCCATTGCTTTCTTTAGGAAATCTTAAACATTTCAATATTTAGATCCAGCTGGAGTAGTTCCTATTTCTGCAAATTGCTCCCACTTGGCATGTTTGTGGGGAGGGGGAAGTGTGGGTATAAAGTCTAACTTGTTTAAATAGATTGGTGGTTGAACTCATGGCTTGTGTGTGATGTAGTCCTCTTGCAATGGGACCTAACTTCTTGCATTTGCCACCCCTCCCCCTTTTCACAGCACCTGGCCAATCTTATCTAGGTCTGAAAGCTAAGCGAGGCCAGGCCAGGTCAGTCCTTGGATAGGAAATTGCCAGAATATCCTAGGACTCCCTCCCAGAAGGCAAACCCTCAAACTGTAACTCTGCCAAGACAATCACATGCGCGTGACCACTAAGTCATCAAGGATTATGCTGAGCTTGAAAACTCTGCCTTTAGTCTTGAGAAGAGAACCATCTTTGTAAAAGTTTGCAATACACCTTCCCTAGCTTTCTGATGGAAAACTAAATGAGGATTTCATGGTTTTGTCAGCTGATTGTTTCTCTTGCCTGTTTTTCCTTTTACTTTGTTTTTCAGATGACTCAGAATTTGGAAGCTTGAATGTTCTCTTGTGAATTTTGCATTGGCCTAATAAAAGTATAATATAGATCCTGTGTTCTTAAATTGAGGATACTGGTTTACTACAATTATCAGGGCAAACAATTAAGAACAAAATCCATGATTCAGTTAGAACTTTTTCTTTTTTCTGCAGACCCTAATTTCAAGAAATTTTCTTTGTGAACCAATCCTCTGGTCTGGATACAATCCCTGGCATGTTCAATGAAAAATGTATGCCTAGTGCTATTAGTGGTAGCATCAGGTGTTGTCACTGTTACTTTGAGCTTTGCTGGAACCTTCCTTTCTCCATTTTGCCCATGTGAAGATTGGCAGCATCTAAAACCATAACCACAGCCACACACATACAAGCCTCTATTGTGCACATGCTAGCCTTGCATTATGTGAAGTTTGACCCTCATTAAACACAACCAGGTATCAATTTATAATCAGTACTTCATTGAATATTACATTATTCAAATTCACATCAATCACAATCATTTGCATTCCTCAGAGACAGTTTTTCCTTATAGATCAGCATTTTGGTCTTCCATTCTAACACTACTTTAAGAAATTCTTAGGTCGTACCTAAGAACTGTATGCAACATGGGAAAACCACACAAGAGTTCACATTAATATGATCCTCTACAATGTAATTATTGTATATATTGGGAGGGGAGGATATACAGTAGTAAGGACATTAGTTCTACCTTCCCTACCTCCTCTCATTCTGTGTATAATGGGTAGAGTTTACCACTGATGAGGCTTTCTGGTCAATTTGGAAGTAAACGGTTTTTATTTAGCACCTTTTAGATGTAGCTGAATTGCAACTCATCTGGGCCAATAACCCTGGGGATGATGAAAGCTGCCATTCAACAATATGAGCTGACAGATGGCAGGTCAGTGAAAACTGGCATCGCTAATGTTTCTGGATGAGGGCTTATGAGATATGGTCATCTTGAGCTGCACGTGCCAATGCCTCTTTTATCAAGCAGAATGTGCCAACACCTTATGTGTTGCATAGTCCCCAGTGGAAAACTCAAGTGTTGACATAAAGGAAAGCTCAGGAGCTTTGCTTTTTCTACGTAAACAAGTTGGAACTTCAGGCTCTATCAGCATCATTGTTTCATACCAAGAAATCCAGCACTGACCTCAGCATACCAGACTCCTCATACTTGTCTCTCAGACAAATGACTCTTGGAAAAACAACTACTGTAGGAGGCGGGGTGGGTGGGTGGGTGGGAAAGCTGTACAGTCCTAGTGAATAGGAGATCTAACACAAAGATAATCTCTGAATAATTTACTATTAGAACAACCTTTCCCATCTGATGTGTTTTATGTGTGTTGGACTAAAGATTTCATGGGCTAAAAATTTCATGTTCATTAGGACAGCTGGGGGGAATTATTTATTCATTATTACACCTTTATTAATTTTTATAAATAACTTAAGGTATTTGGGGCTGAGAGAGAGAGTGAGTAGCCCAAATATATATAGGAGATATAATGTGAAATAAAATAAGGTGATCACTAGGATGAAATCATAAACACAAATGTTTAATCTACAAAACCAAGCTTTCGTTGGCCATACAACTGACATTGTCAGGGTATAAAATGCTGGATCCGGGAGTTTGATTTTATGTGGCTGGCTGGCTCTGCACTTTATCCTTAATTTGGCCATTGAATTCTAGGCATTCAAAATACACCAAACTATAAACTTACCAAGCAAGCTAGAAGTGCATAAGTAAAAAAAAACCAATAAAATTAAAACCAAAGCTTTGACTAGTGTGCAAATGTAGTTACTGACCCTTTAACTGGCATGGTGAATTGTGAGGGTGAAGGTTCATTCTCCCAGCTTGTGGGTTGGTTTCCAAATATTTCCTTACCAGGATAAGTAACATCTTCAGCAGATTTATAAGGGCTTCAGGTGTGGGTGTGTCAAGTGAGGGTCTTGTGGTGGGGAGGTTATATCAGGTCAGGGTCATTGGGAGGTGAACAGCTGGTGGGAGAAGAAGGGGGGCTTGTGTGGGTTGGTTGAGAGTCGGTGCTATCTCTGGTTGGCTGTGCAGTTGATTTTGATTCTGAGGGGTTCAGAGGCTTGTTATATGTCAATGTGTTTGTTGATAGTGAATTGTGTGATTCCCCTCCCCCAGCCAAAAACAGGTAGAGGAATTATCATAAAAGGACAAGAGGAACTGCCCACTCCCCTTATTACTCAGAGTAGACCATGTTGATTTGAGGACTCATTATGAATTAAAATTAAAAGTAGAATCATCTTCAGAGCACTCGTGTAGCCTCCTTAGAGGCTAATATCCTAATGCTCCTTGCAAGCCCCGTACCCTGTGAGCTGCTTTCTGCTACAAAAAGTTTGCAGCAGAAGGCCATACATAAGAAGAGCCTCAAAGCACAATGTCTTTCCTGGCAAGTGGTGCTCCTGACAGCCTGTCAAATAGCTCCTTGGTGAGCTGTTTGGGATACAGTTTCAGTCACGAGAGAATGGTGCCATTGCCTGTGCTTTTTCAATCTTCCTCAGCACAGTTTTGACACTGGCAACTTGCCAACCAGCTGTTTAGTGGGTTCTCAAGAGCACCATTGAAATGGAGAAGAACATGGGATAACTTGTCACCATTTGTTTGCTTGCTTACTAAATTTATATTGTACATCTACATATGCTGTATTAGACTTATATCCACCCCTCTATTTCTGGAATTTAAAATATTGTAATACTCCTTGCTAACCTTCCCCCAAACTTGCCCGCCCACCTGCCCATCAACAATCTAGCAAGATAAACCGGGCAGGATAGAAAGTGATGATCAAGTCAGCTTCCATGGTGTTAAGGGTGGACTAGGGTCTCCCAAAACCAGTTCAATACGTTCACCACCACCCACACTGATTCTCACTTAGAAGTAAATCTCTTGTATCCTGTCAAACTGATGGGTACTGAGGTGAAAGAGAGAGAGGTAGGAGTGACCTTAACCCATTGAGAGATTTACTGTAGATGCATTGAAATGGGGGATGAAAGCCTCTTGGTGGGAGGGGTGAGATAAGAAGAAAGATAGAAGTGAGAGGGGTGAGATAAGAAGAAAGAACGCTGTGTATTTTGGGGCTCACTTATATCGATAATCATATTTATCTTCCTATTTCTACATGATGCTTTCCATGCACTTTAGTATAATTTAGCTTTATATTCAAACAAGGCTAATTTTCTTTGACTGATGGAACTCTTGCAAAGTATAGACTTTCCATTTATGTACCTACCTCTCCTATTTCCTGCTCAAATTTCCACCAATTTCTGTTATACATGCCTTCTATTTTAATGTTCGGTTCTTCACAAAAATAGGGCCATATTTCTAAGACTCCTACTCACACCTTGGAGAAAGCCCCAATGAAATGAATAGGGCTCATATCACCAAGATATGGTTAGAATGCACAGATCCATCTTCTACATTTCCCTTTGGACATTTATTATTTACTCTGCCGTCATTCAACCTGTGCTAAATTTGAAGGGCATTAGTCCTTGGAAGATATATCTCAAAATCATAATTGCTCTGTCAGAGGTTATCAGCAGTTACAAATAAGTCTGTCCAATGATAGTATGCAATTGGCAAGTTATGCCTGAATAGTTGTATAAATAGTGCTGTTATGCGGTTAAATTCCTAGATGTCAATCTTCAGACAGCCTTCCAAATTGTTTACCTGGTCTGATTACTGAGCCTTCAGAGGTCTCCCTTAAGATTGCTTCCCTTCCCTAAAACCTCTGCCTTCCAAAACAAGAGAGAGGGAATCAAACAATATTGGAAGCTGCCAGAAAACAGTGGTTCCCACCCCTCACATATTAATAGTGTATATAGATATTAGTTAATGCTTGTTATTATGGAGGTTATTATGGAGAAGGCAATAAGAGTGTTAGCTCTGCCTGGCTCGGCCAGGGCCTCACAGGCATTCTGCCATCAAAAGAAGAGGGGGGGGGAGGAAGGATGAAAGGGGGAAGATGAAAGGGCAATAAAGCTTTGTGTGTACATGATAAGAAATCAGGAAGGGGGGGGAATGACAAGTGAGAAGGACCAGAGCATCCAGATCCTGTCTGTACCAGCATCCCATAGTCAGATACCCTGAGAAATATGTGTATTACCCCCAAACATCTCAGAGTTTTCAAAACATCTTGGTGAGCTCCCGGTTGTCTGGAAAGGGACTGGGCATGGGGGGGAGGGATGGGCTGGGGGCAAACCTACACCTTATTTTGTGAGTGCAGTGATTTCAGAGCTGGCTTGAATTTACTGCAACCAACACTCTTAGTAAAAGAACTAAGATTTACTTTAATCAAACGGAGCAGAAGGCTTTTCTTTCCTAAGGGATCAGATTGGGGCAGGTCTGACAAAGAGAATGACTCCAGCTGTGAATCTGTCCACAACTGTCTTGTGCATTTCTGATATTGCCCAGAAACAAAAGGAATTTTCCCATATTAGCTTAGTTGCTGGATGGTATTAGATTTAGCTATATTTTTGTGGAGTAACAAGTCAAGGTCAAAATTTCACCCCAATGCTGTATCTCTCAGTGACAAAACTTTATTATGTTTCTGTTCATCCAATGATATCTTAATGTTTAGACACAGTCTCTGAGTGCATAATAAAAGTCTCTCATGCCATATTCATAGCTTTAACTCCCAGTGAGTAAAGTGGTTGGATTCTACTAGCATAAGAGTAGCTTTTCTGGCAAAAACAGCAGCAGATCTTCTGAATCCATTAATGCTTATCAGATCCTTCTGGCCTTGAAGTGCCATTTTCATGTTTAAAATGGATCTAAATAGGATACAATCAAACTATGGGCAACAATATCATTTCCTACATTAGTTTTTAATGCACTTCTTTCTTATCCCTCCTAATGGTTTCATTAACAATCTGATTGGCAATAAAAGGGATAGGCAAATCAAGTTTATTTTTTGCAGCAACCTGTTGAAAGTTGAAAATTACCAATGAGGAGTGAAGAGTAAAATAAGTAGAAAATAGAAACTTCTGAGATGTTAAAAATAGATATATCTGTTGAGATGTAAAGTTACAATCCATTAGGATAGCCTTCCTTAATCTGCAGATGATGTACAAATACCTATTGAGCTGTATGTCTATGGAGATTCCCAGTCATCCAGATCATAGTTATTCTGAAGATGCTTTTTCATGAGGCAACTGGACTTTCTTGTTTTTCGCTTCTTATCTAAGCAGCTTCTTTAGCTCCCCACCATCCAGTCATAGCTGAAGAAGCTTCTTGGATGAGAAGCGAAATGTCTTCAAATAAAAACAAGAAAGTCCAGTTATCTTGTGAAAAAGCATCTTTGGGATGCCTATTGAGCTGTTTGATATTCCTTATATTCTGAATTATAGGTAACAGTACAAAGATAATCATAATAGCAATAGCACTCAGACTTATATATCACTTCACAGTGCTTTACAGTCCTCTCTAAGCAGTTTACAGAGTCAGCATATTGCTCCCAACAATCTGGGTCCACATTTAATTGACCTCAGAAGGATGGAAGGCTGAGTCAAGCTTGAGCCGGTCAGGATCAAACTCCTGGAGTGAGCAGTGAGTTAGCCTGCAGTACTACATTCTAACCGCTATGCCACCGCAGCTCATAATAATACAATAATTGACAATGTTTTGCCTCTTTTAATACCACTTGAGCTGACAAATCTGGTAGTTGTGCATATAGACTATTCTTCTTCATCCTGGAGACCAGGTGATTGGACTGCTGGTGCCATTTCCACTAGGTACTGATGGTTAAAGCCAGATCTCTTTGCAATAAGGCCACCCTAATTTGGTAATAGATGAGAAGCAGATCTGCCATATATTACTGAAATGTGACTTAGTGAGTGTGACAAAGATCTATCTAGCTTTCATTTAGATCCCTTTTAGTCTAGATTCAGACTTAGATATAGAATAATGACAGCATTGATTACTGTCTTGGATTCCCTATCTCAAGACCTATATAGCAGTAGTGGATCCCCTATAGTTTTACTGGACTTCTCAGTTACTTTTGATACTTTCAATCATGGTACCTTATTGGATTATCTGCAGGACATGAGAACAGGAGAAATTGTTTTACAGTGGTTCTACTCCTTTCTCAATGGGCAGTTTTCAATCTATCATGGCGCAAGGTGAGCTCAGCCTTTGATGTATGAGGTACTTAACTCCCCTGCTTCTTAACACATATACAAAGCTACAGGGAGAGATACCCAAATGAACTTACTCATCCTTGGCCATGAAGGAGAGGCCACTGATGTCCTTTCCAAGCATTTAGAGTCTATCAGGGTCAGGATGGGAGACACCACAAGAAGTTTAAACCTAAGTAAGATGGAGTTGCTGTTGATATTTCAAGGCTCTCTGTAGTGGAACATTGGAATGACTTTGGAAGATAGGAGGAAGATCAACAGTCTAATTAATGGTCTTATGTGACCAAGATTAAGTGTGGGTGGGGGAAAGCATGGGAAGTATTTCAAATGAGACCCTCCTAGTTTTCTGGACACCAAAAAGAGAGGAGGGGAGAAATATTTTCAGTCTTACAAGATTCTATTTGAGAGGTTACCACAAAGAGGAGGGGATCAACTTATTTTCCAAAGCACCAGAAGGTAGGACAAGAAACAATGGATGGAAACTAATTAAGGAGAGAAGCAACTTAGAACTAAGGAGAAATTTCCTAACAGTAAGGGAAATTAACCAGTGGAACAGCTTGCCTTTAGAAGTCGTGGGTGCTTCATCACTGGAAGTTTTTTTTTTTTTTTTTAAAAAAAAGACTGGACAGCCACCTATCTGAAATGGTATAGGATCTCCTACTTGAGCAGGAAGCTGGACTTCACCAGAAGACTTCCAAGGTCCCTTCCAGCTCTATTCTGATTGATTTTTTTAAAGTAACCTTATAATGAAAATAGTGCTGATACTATTTATTATAACTTTGACAGGATTTCTTCACTTTATAAGCTAATAAAGAAAAAAGAAAGAGGTTTCAAAGGGCAGGAGATGATTACAAAGCAAGCCCAGGCTTTATTGAAGGTTGGTTCTGACTCAGAATGACTAGCATCATTTAGTACTTCCAAAGATCAGTAACTCTCTCATTAAAGATGATTTGTATCAATATGCATGTAGAAAATTAAATACATTTTTTTTTCTTTTTACAGCCCTCTAATCCCTTTTATCGGGGTGGGCCGACTAAATGGAGCTGAGTGTTTACGGGCCAGCAGATCTGTCACTGTCTAGGATTGAACTTTCAACCTTCTGAGTGGAAGGTGAGCATCTTCACCTCTGGGCCACCAGAGCGCTCTATAGAATTGATTAATTAATTAGAATTAAATACATTTAATCCTTTGAAATCAGTTGCACAAAAAGCTGTAAAATTACATTTTATGGGAACACTATTCTCACATGAATGGAAGTGTAGGGATTTTCTGGTGGTCTACTATCCAAGAAGTAACCAGGCCAACTCTTCTTTAGCTTCTTTGATCAGCTGAAGTTAGGTAACTGCTGTTATTTCTTGAGGCAGAAGCCTAGGTGAAGTCTAGATATAAATCTCACCAACTATAAAGTTAACTGGATGATGGCACCATCATGGAACATTCACTCCATTATGCTGGAGCACAAATACCTAGACAAAAATATCACTGAAGCCATTGGTTTTCGGGGGAGAAAGGGGGTGTCTGAAACTACCACAGAATCAGGGAATTTTTGCTCATCCCTCCTTCTTTATTCTACTCCCTCCCCATCTGGCTCCAGAAGGAGAGAAATAAAACACACGCACACACACACACACACACACACACACACACACACAGAGCCTAGAGAACACCTACTTTTGTTGGCATATCAAGGTTCTTTATGTGGATCCTCTTCTCCCTTATAGCAAGACGAGAAATCTGTGGTTCTTCAGATGTCATTGGGATCTAGCTCCAGCCAACATGTAAGGTTTGTGTTAATGACTGACATTTCACAGGCGTACTAGGACATAAACTAAAACTTTGAGAATTCTGACCTTTTTTTGTTTTTTAAAAAAGTTGCTAATACACCATCTGTCTGGTCTATACTGCTTTCCCAAAAAGAGGTCTGTGAGATTTTATGGCAGATTCTGATACGCTTCTGACAAAGAGCATCCTTCTGCATTTGGCTATGGAATCTGGGGCTTGTTCAATCATTCATCTCTGAGATAAACTCAGGAATGGCAGGTGCTGAAATTTATGTAGATAACATAAGCCATTCAAAATCCCTAATTTACAAAGGTTACTTCTTACTGACTTTATGACTGAAGAAAGAGTTACTCTGTAGATGCTGTATCCCCAACCTAGCATCCTTCAGATATGTCGGATTTCTGCTCTTATAATCTGTTATCAACAGCACCTTAGGCTAGAATTTTTGGGAATTAAACCTCAAAATGTCGGGAGAACATTTTTAGGGTTAAGAATTTTGTTTTAAACTGATAATCATGTTGACTGGAAGACTCAGCCAACCCAGTACTGCTGGAGAACACCAGTTGCTTATGTTCAAAACCTAATTTTTAATTAGGGCTTCAAAGAACAATCTTTCCCCCCTTTGTTTGGAGATATCAGTTTTATTTATTGCATTTCCTTGGCTACTGAGGAATGTTTTCTCTTCTCTATCCAGATGTAAGATAAAAACACTCTTTTTCCTTTTAAGCATAAATCATGGAAGGATTTGGCAATGCAGCACCTATAGGAAATGCTGTGTAGACCCATAAAGAATAGGAAATATAAAAAATATTCATTCTTTACCAGCATGGAGACCATCAAGTATATGAGATGGATATCAACTTGCAAATATCCCCACACTGATGTCTTAGGGAGGCCTCTGGACTTTTCCTCAAATAGACCCCAAAGCTTTCTTCTGAGAAAGCTTAGCTATAAGTTAAGGTTTATAGCTGAATAAAAGGCACCTCCTTCCTTCTATGATGTTTCATCCTCCTCATCCTCATCCTCATCATTTTAGTTATTGTCTAACCATTGCAGGATGAAGGCCTCTTCCTCACGTTCCCAAAAAATATGGTCTAGAGCTTTCTTTTGCCAATTGGGCCCACAATACACTTCTTCTATAATTGGGGCCTTGACGAGGTGAAGGGGTTTGTCTGGGGAAATGAAATTGTGGGCATTTGTCCAGAAGGGTGTCCCAAGGTGAATAGGGCATGATGGATACCCCAGACTAACACTGATCATATCCTCATTGGACGAGCATGGCAGATTATGGTCTATTCTTCCACATGCCAATACAACCTCAAAAATAGACCTTATTCCCTGGAGCAACTACCCATGGTAGCAAGAAAATCTGTAATATATATAGTTTGATAAATCATGAATCCAATGAAACAACTTAGAAGACATTTGTTGCTTTTCCTCAGGATCATGTGATATTGCTGCCAAAATTGTCACCATTGTGGTTTGGACCTACTTTGCTGCTGTTTAACTGGGTTTTTGTTTATCTAGTTTTAGCACTTGAGTAAAGAACAGATCATGTCTAAGGTCATATCTATGCAAAAATATTGAAACTTCAAAAGAGTTCACAAACTGTGTTAGCAGCCTTTGTATTTGTAGTTTGATTATCATTTTATTTTGTGTTGACTTAACCACATTGCAGAGATGTAAACAAATTAGATTAAAAATCCCACATCCTTATTTTTTTTTAAGTTCAGGGTTCAGTGATCCCCACAAAAATAAAGAACTCACTAGAAAGGAATGCCTTTAAAATCCCAGATTTAAATTTGATTTTGTGTGGTAGTCATGAGTTTCTTATGGAATTTGCTTCCCAGAAAAAAAACAAAACAAAAAACCTCACCTCAGGAAGACTTAGAGTACTGGATAGCAAGCCAAAGATGTCAGACTCAATTTATGGCTAGATAATTCCAGCCAAACTTGGAAGATTTTTCTGAGCAAACAAGCAGGAATGTGGAAGACAAAAACAAGCAAGCATCCATCATTAATGGACACACTATGTGGGTTCGAAAGCAGAGGAAATCCAAGTCTCCCTGTCTGAGAGGGCAGTGCTGGAAAGATTTTGAGAGCTATTTAAATCCATTCCTATTCATCTGAAAATTGTCCACTGTCTGATCTCTCTCTCTCTCTCTCTCTCTCTCTCTCTCTCTCTCTCTCTCTCTCTCTCTCTCTCTCTCTCTCTCTCTCTCTCTCCCCCCCTCCCTCCCTCCCTCCCTCCCTCCCTCCCTCCCCCTAGAATGCAATAAAGATTTGGTTTCTAGTTGGGTTTGTCCTTGTTTCAATGAAAAGCCACCAAAAAGTATGAATAAGACAAGTCTGTTTGAAGCTCTTGATGTAAATATTCTTTCAGATGTTAATTTACTAAATTTATGAAGGCCTGGTCTCTTGATTTCAGTCTCATGTACCTGTAAAGTCTGTTCATAAGAGTTGTTCTATTAGGTATGGCAGGTGTTAAGGATTTATTGAATCTTCATGTCTTCTTAGAGACTTAGTAGAAGTATAGATGCGAATCAATATGAAGTTCCGTAACTCTGAAAATGTCAGAATAATTCATATCCCTATCAAAATGAATAAAATATTCATTTCTGAGGAATTTCACAGGATTTCTTCACTCTCGAGAAAGAGGTTTCGAAGGGCAGAAGATGACTACAAAACAAGCCCAGGTTTTATTGGTTTAATGGTTCTGACTCAGAATGGCTTGCATCAATTAGTACTTCTACGGATCGGTAAGTCTCCCTATCGGGTTACCAGGCCTAGTACTTACACCACTCTTTCTGCTAAAAGAACTCAAGAAGGAGACAATTCTTCTAACAGAATCAATCATCCTTATGGCTGAAATACTTTATAACATGACCACCTGCATTCTTTCATCTATCTCATCTGTTTGTAACCTCATCTAACAAAATATTTTCCCTCCTAGATTGGATTGATTCTTAATGTTACACAATTTTTCTTCCGACTCACTCCTGGTTTTTCCATTATCACCATGCATAAGAACATAACATGTATCTATCTTCAACTAATGGTTTTTTTTGTCCCGACAACAATCTAATGACACTTTTGCATATCTGGGCATACAATTTAATACTTTCACTCACATGTCTATGGAGATTTTCAGTCATCCATGTCATAGTTGTCCCAAAGATGCTTTTTCAAAAGGCAACTGGATTTCGTTTTTCCTAGAAGATGTTCTCATCCAAGAAGATCCACCAGTCAGAACTGAAGCAGCTTCTTGGATGAGAAGGAAAACATCTTCAAGGGGAAAAAAAGTCCAGTTGCCTTTTGAAAAAGCACCTTTGGGACTTTCACTCTCAATTAAGCTTGCACCTTCGCTTTCCTTGTGGTGTTAACTAACAACCCCCAAAAGTCAGATCACATTGTGTCCGTTATAAATCACAATCTTTCATATAGTATGCTCATTTACTAAATACACCCAAATACATCGATTTCCATGGCTTATCATGGCTTGAGTCAATCAAATCCTTTACATCATCCTTTGTAGTAGTATACAAAAGGTGTGGCTAGTCATACTTACATAATTCTTACATAATTTCCTACTAATGATAAGGATCGTTCAGTTTGAGTACATTATGGCCATTATGCCAAAGTACAGTTTTGCTCTCAGTCAACTCACATTACTTATGCAAACTAGGCTCTCATTACCTTGCAAGCCAACATACCAGCAGGTAGGAGGTATATGCAGAGCACTGACATGCATGCAGCTTTTAAAAGGACATAAAATAATCTCTATATAAACCAGCATATATACCAGTGGTGGCGAACCTATGGCATAGATGCCAGAGGCGGCACTCAGAGCTCTCTCTGTGGGCACCCGCGCCATCGCCCCAGTCCTAGGCCTTCAGCTGGGTTTTATAAAGCCTTTTCGCTTTAGGCCTCCGCCGCTGTGTGCAAAAAAAAAAAAAAAAAAAAGGTTCAATCAATCAGTCAATTTCATCTTCTGGGGAAAAAAAAAGGTCTTCCAAAGTTGGAATTGATTGATTGAATTTTTTAGTCCCACCCAGTCTGCCATTACCACTACAGCCATGCCCAGCCAATGGGCCACACCCAGCCAATGGGCCACACTCATCCGGCACCCGACGATACATAAGTGGTTTTGGGTTGCAGTTTGGGCATTCGGTCTCTAAAAGGTTTGCCATCACTGATATATACTGTAGAATTAAAAACATTTAATATTTTGGAATTGTTTGCACCCAGAGCATTAAAAATACATTTTATCGGAATACTGTTCTCACATGAATGGGAAAATAGGAGCAAATATATTCTTTAAGGAGATTTTTTTGGCACCACTCTACTTCTCATTCATTTGTAAAGAGTTGGGGAGTTGCAGTACCAAATTTCAGCAGTCAACACTGAACTGACTTATGTCCAATAAGTGTGTCCCTCCTCCAGCGTTTCTAAGCAACAACATAATATAAAGTTATAAACTGCAGCCCATTTGTTCACAAGTGTTCCACCTCAATTGTTTCCTCTGATGTTGCTGGCATTTTCCATTGTGCCTTTTATGATTCAGATCTGCCTGCCTCACTCCCTAGATTTTCCTTCAAAACCCTGCAGAGAAGGTCAAAAAGGACAGAAATGAGAAAGCTTTCTTTCAAGCATCCCAGGGGGCCATAATTTTAGCTAGTAAAGATAACTAATGTAACATGCAATTACTGCTAGTATCCAGTCATAACACTGGACAATTTTAAGAATGGAGTGAAAACTGTGCTTATTTTGGAAATTAGTTAGATGTATTTGATTTTCAAAAAAAAGCAATTAATCACCAGAAGCCCTTCTGCATAATAAACAAAATAGTCTCAGTTGATGTTGGATGTCTCAGAGCACGTAAACATATTGCACAGGAATTTGGGCTGGGAGGTTAAGCAAATTCTGCTATACCAGTTCTTTGTTATAATCTTAAAGATTGAGTGGGATAGTTCTTCAATCCTGGCATGTGATGTAGAATGCTTTTTTAAAAAATAACAGAATAACAGAGTTGGAAGGGACCTTGAAGGTCTTGTAGTCCAATCCTCTGCTCAATTAGGAAGCCCTATACTATTTCAGACAAATGGTTGTTTGATCTCTTCTTAAAAACCTCCAGTGTTAGAGCACTCATAACTTCTGGAGAGCAGTCGTTCCACTGATTAATTGTTTTGTCAGGAAATTTCTCCTTAATTCTAGGTTGGTTCTTTCCTTAATTAGTTTCCATCCATTGCTTCTTGTCCTACCTTCAAGTGCTTTGGAGAATAGCTTGACTCCCTCTTCTTTGTGGCAGCCCCTGAGATTTTGGAATACTATCATGTCACCCTTAGTCCTTTTCGTTAAACTGGACATACCCAATTCCTACAGCCGTTTAGCCTCCAGTCTCCTAATCAGCTTTATTGCTCTTCTCTGCACTCTTTCTAAAATCACACCTTTTTTATATCATGGCAACCAAAATTGGATGCAAGCCATTATAAAATGGTATTAACATTTCACATGAACTTGATTCTGTACCTGTTAAGGTAGACTAAGTGTGTTGGTTTTTTTGGCAGCTGCAGCACACTGCTTGCTCATATTTAAATGTTGTCCACTAGAACTCCAAGATTCCTCTCACAGTTTCTACTATTGAACCAGGTACCACCTATTCTGTACCTGTGCATTTCATTTTTCTTGCCAAATTGTAGAACTTTACTTTTCTCAGTATTGAATTTCATGTTGTTAGATAGGACCCACTGTTCAAGTTTGTCTGTATTTTGAGCCGAAATTCTGGAGTATTTGCTATTCTTGCCAGCTTGGTGTCATCTGCAAATTTAATGAGTTCCCCTTCTATTCCCTCATCTAAATCTTTGATAAAGATATTGAAGTGTGCTGGGCCTAAAATGGAGCCTGCATACTACAAAAAATGTCCTGATTTTATAAAAAGTCTTAATTTTATTATTTGTGTTAAGGGAGTTCTGGTTTTAATTTTTGTACACGGCCTAGGGTAATCTGAGTGAAATTTGTAGTTATATACAGGGCTTTTTTTCTCATAGAACTCCCAGAACGGAGTTCAGGCACCTTTTTCAGATGGAACCTTGTAGGGTAGGCAAGGCGGGTTGTATGACATGTGTGAGTTCCGGCACCTTTTTTTTTTTTAAGAAAAAAAGCACTGGCTATATAAATTATTGAATTGAAAGGTAGGTTACAAAGTCAGAATGCTAAGAATAGTAATATTTATGGTAACAATGGACTTTGATCATGAAGTATGTTATATGCTTAAATTGAAGTGTTCCTGCCCTAGGGATGTGTGAAGTCTGGAGAGGAAGATTGGGGTTTTTTTTGTCCTTTGGGATGTGTTGACCTCAGATGTGCAAATTTCTTCCTTGTTCCATTTTATGAGGGCTCTGGCATTGGGGTGCAGTATTGTGATAAAAGATGATCTTGCGTAGATTTTGTTTCTTGGCGACAGCCCAAGTGTCAATGTGGGTGGAAAACGTTTAAGCAGTTTCTTTGTAGCTTAATTTTGAGGTTGTTGGTAGATCAGACGTAGTTGGAGAATGTGTGATCTACTTTTGAGAGAATGAGATTGATTCTCTTGCAATCAAGGCCAGTGACAGATATGAAGGCACTCTGGCCAAGCTGGCTTCAGGCAGCACTTGTTTGCCCATCCCAACCCAACAAAAACTGTGAGTCGGGGGTGGATAGGTAATGTGCACATAGATAGCTGTTCAGATGCAAATGATCAGGTCACAATTGAAGGTCCAATGAAACTGATTTATCGCTAATCATGCTTATGCACGGGAATCTACTCAACTAACAATTCACACCTGCTTGTAGTTAGATAAAGGTCAATGGAGTTCAAGGGATTTAGTCCACTTGTGGCTACATAAGGATTCCAGGATGGTTCCTCTTTTCATTCCTTTGCCCCTAGCTTCTGCCACTTCTTCTCCTACAATAGTACTGTCAGAAGCCCTCTGGAGGTATCTTTCTTCAAGCAGAGATCAGAGTTTCTGGACCCTGCTAATTTGCAGGAGCAGAATACCAACATCATCATTGCCAATCAAAGGGGTACAGCCTCAAACTCAGCCTTTTGATAGGGGTGCTGCTGAGCCTGCAATCATCATTTAAACAGTCGCCTTATGTTTTAAAACAGCTTGGTCACTTAAATGCTACTGCCTTCAGTAACATGGCACATTGTAGTCATTCTATAAATAAGCATCTCCCCATTTTGTGTGCGCAACAATGCCTGGCATTCAAAAGTCTGCCCATCAGTCCAAAAATGTTGCCTCCCCACTCAGAGTAATTGGCAACAACCAGTCAATTTCTGCCTTGAAAAAGCTAAACAGAGTCAAAATGTGTTAATATTTGGATGGGAGATCATCCTCCTCCCAAAATTACAGACTGCAATGGGAAGTCTGGGGGGAGGGAATGTCCAAAGAAGGCAACAGTATATTACTTCCACACTGATAGCAAAACAGCTACAGTATTCAAAATACTATCATTCAGATATCAATCTCAGGTTTTGAACTAAGAATTATAGCAGCATCTTGGTCTTATCAAAAAAAAAAAATGCACTGACAAATTGCCATAGGAAACATTATCGAGCATTACAAGTGGAAGACATCGTTATTTGGACTCCTGAAAAATTCCACCATTCAGATAGGATTCATTACAAAACATCTTTTGCAGGCCCATGAGTCCCTGTTGCCCCTTCCATCACCTTTTCCTCCACCTAGCATGAGCCAGAACTGGATGTGCCAAACAAAGAGATCAGCTGCAAGTTAAGTGGGAACATTATATTACTTAGGGGTAATTGGATTACTAAAAGCATGCTTAAGTCTTCTTTCGCTTTCCCTAAACACTAGTGTCTAAACATTGCAAGTAACTAAGGGTACATTTTGAGGACAAGGAGATTTGCTGAGGAAATTTGACTTGTTTTACTGCCCTACAAGTTTGTTTGTTGATGTTTATTGCTCTTAAAGTCCTGAGACAATGCATATGGTTCAAAATGATGGTGGTAAATGCACCATCAGATCAGAATGTTTCCTGAAAGGAAAATAGATCTGACTTTTTATCATCCACAGAAGTCAGAGGTTGGTAAGAAAAGTAAAATTTAAAGTGATTTTAAAGTACCATTATGGGCTATACCTCGGCATGCGATAGAAGGAATAAAAAGAGGTGCTAAAATGGACATGGTGTCTTATAGACAGTTGCTTAGGTGGGATGGACAAAACTGGCAGTTAAAATCATGGGAAGAGTTAACACAAGAAAATATTATTTACTCTTGGTTCCAATACAGGCAACTAGCAGATAGATGGAAGGTGGATTGTAAGGTGGGTTTTCTTAGAGAAGATGAAAATTTTATTAAGCAAGTGAAGGATCAAAGACAAACCCACATTAAGAGAATTTATGGGGTTTTAGTTGAATTGGATTCAGAAACGGAACTAATTAAAGATTGTATGATCAGATGGGCGCAGAATTTTGGTGAGCCAGTTCCATTGGACACCTGGGAAACTATTTGGGTTAGAAATGTCAAATTTACACAAGCACAGAATTTAAGGGAGAATTTCTATAAAATGTTTTATAGATGGCACCTTGATCCACAAAAAATGTCTTTTATGTACCCTGACCTACAACCTAAATGTTGGAGATGCGGGTGTACGGATGCTACTTATTACCATATTTGGTGGTCATGCAGAGAGATAAAAGCATTTTGGATTAAGATATGGTGGAATATCCAGAGAATTTTTAAAAGGAGGGTAAAATTTACTCCGCAATTATTTTTGTTGGGTATAGTTACTGATTGTGATACAAAGGAGGTTATATTGATGTTAAATTTGATTACAGCCGCGAGGCTGTTAGTTGGACAATATTGGAAGAAGGAATCTTTGCCTACACTGCAGGAATGGTTTTTTAAAGTGTCTAATTTGGCGGAAATGGCAAAGATTTCGGCTTTTTTAAAGCAACAAACGCAAGAGAAATTTCTTGCTGTTTGGGATAAATGGATAAAATTTATACAGTTTAAAATGGATATTAAAAATATTATATAGCTTTTTCTTAATTTTTATTTATATATATATATATATATTTTAAAATATAATTTTTCTAATTGTTTTTTTAATTAAGCCTATATTCTGCTCTGGGAAGCTCGGGGGGGGGGGGAAGGGCGGGTGCTTGGGGGAGGTTGGGGAAGGGAGGGTTTGTTGTGTAATGTTTAGTTTTTTCTTTGTATATGTTTTTTGTCTTTGTATTGTTTTGTTTTTTTTCTTTTTTTGTAAAATTTATAAAACTTTTAATAAAAAAAAAAAGAAAAGTAAAATTTGATATGAGAGAAGAAAATAAGGTATCATCTTTTTTACTTGTATTTGCATTATAGTGCTGATATCCCAAATTCTTTCTCAAAAAAAGGAAAGCAAACAATTAGAGAGAACTTGGCTAATCATGGACTGGTTGTTACAGTGGGTGT
This sequence comes from Crotalus tigris, assembly GCF_016545835.1. Lineage (NCBI taxonomy): Eukaryota > Metazoa > Chordata > Lepidosauria > Squamata > Viperidae > Crotalus > Crotalus tigris. Next base: position 1,519,549 of record NW_024097742.1, on the reverse strand, counting down.
GGCAGTCATAAACCTCCTATTTCCCAAAAAGCAAACGGGGGGAGTAGATGCTGATCCCAATAGCTCCTAAATATGCTAAATCTTTTAATGTATTTATTTTCCTAAGACAAACAAGGTTCCCCATCTCTTCTTTAATGATGAGTCTTGCACAGCTTCAGACAAATATGACTGAACAGTTATAAAAGGGGGTGAATTAAAGCTCTGGGATGGTAAAAGTTGTTTTAGAAATGTCTTTATTGTTTATTGGGCAATTTCTTTGAAGACTATTACAGAATTACAGATGGATAGATGCAGTGGTTTTATATTACATATATATGGAAATTAACTTAGAAAATGAAAAAGAACCTCTAAAGCAGGGGTGTCAAACAGCTGGCCCATGGGCCGATTGCATCATGCAGAGGCCACGCCTACCCCAGCTCCAGCAATGTGAAAAAAGCTGCAATCCATCGCGACATGTCATGTGTCGTGACAAGTTTGGTACCCGTGCTCTAAAGGATTTGGTTCTTTTATCTTGTGTGATTTGGGGGCATGAATTAAAATAATACATCTATTATGGAATCACAAAGAAGACATGAGTCACAACAGCATTATCTGATGGCAGCAGCAACAATTACCTTTCTCCTTCTGCAACACTTTTCCTGAAGTGTGTATCCTCCAACTGTATTTAACCCCACCCATAATGGCCAACTTATTTTAAGGAGAGGCTGGGGAAGCTTGATCAACACAGGAGTATGATGTGTTCTTCTTTCAGTGATTTTAGTCATTTTAGCCAGTTTGGTGTAGTGTTAAAGGTGCTGTCCTAGAAACCAGGAGGCTGTGAGTTCTAGTCCTGCCTTAGGCATGAAAACTAGTTGGATGACTTTGGGCCAGTCCCTCTTTCTCAGCCCAGCTCACCCCACAGAGTTGTTGTTTTGAAGGAAGTGGAGGAAGAAGATATATTATGTATGTCTGCCACCTTGATTACTTATAAAATAATAAAGATGTAATTTAAAAATCTAATAAATAAATAAATTTTGTTCTTGCTTTTGCCCAGATCCCCATTGTTTAGTTCCTAGAGATTGTCTGCAACCAAGTCTGCTGAAAATGCATTGATGTAGTGATATATTTGCTTATTATATAAAGGAGTCTACATCTGAACATAAAGTTTATATCTGTGTAGTACAGCCTGGAAGTTTGGTGGCATAGCTGGTTCAACTATATATTTGCAGAAGAACCAAATCTGCATTTTAGGAAAGTTTCCACTATGATATCTCCTAATTGCACTGAGATGATTCCCAGAATTAGCAGTCCACTGAGCTTGTTGACTGAGAATTAAAAAAAAAAAATTACTTCCAAAGCAGCTGGAAAACACCAAATCTTGAGACATAACGGGATGTGAGAAGTGTGGGTTAAGAATGGATCATACCATGAAAGCTTTTCATTATTTGCTTTAAAGTCAGATCAATGTTAATTATTCTGCTCTTAGCTATTAAATTATGGGTAGGTTAGTAAAAGGTTTATGGGAAAAAAAACTAAAATAATTTAGCAACAGGAATTAAGTGATAGAGACAATTTTTATAAAAGCATTAATTCAACCTTACTCAGAAATGCTACTTCAAAACTTAACTTCCATTTAAATGAATACAGGATTGCAACTATGAGACCTAATTTGTTTAGATCCAGAATCCGCCAATCGTGTACACTACAAACAGACGAGAGGGGAATAAATATGAGCCAAAAGAAGGTACAAAGAAGCAATTTTAAGTTGTTCACTCATTCATAATTTACTTGCTTAGAGTTTTCTTTGAGGCATTCTGTTCCTTGGCTGAACTTCGAAAAGTAATACACACTGGAGGAAACTGAGTATTTGTTGGGAGGGTAAAAAGTGTTCCAGGGAGTAGAAATGCCATCCACATTTACTACTCAGTACTCCAGGCTTGTGAGAAAATTTTATTATCTTCATACGTTGACCCCAGTTTTGCAAATTTACATTCTCAAATTAATATGGATCCCGGAATACAGTTCTTCTTCAGGATTTGTATTTTTGAGAACTGCAATGCAACTGAAATTCAATGTAGAAAATTAAATTTTCCCTCTTGTGTCTTGTCTCTATCCTGATTTAAACCCAAATTTTAACGAGGCAGGGATGATTGCAAGGGAGGAACTGAGTAAGTTGCTATCAAAGCTAGCTCTTACCCAGTGGAGGACACAGAAACATGGCTCGCCCAAATAATGCCCTCTACAACAACAATTTGATATGTCCCTGCATACACTTCATAAAGCTTCCATCATGTGAATATCAAACCATTTGAATACTTTCACATGGAGCTAAATAAAGATAGGCATAGTGTTTCAGGATCACGATGTCCAAGCCTTTGTTGGCAGACAGCAGCCTCACTCACACAAGCAATGAAACATGTCAGGCAGCACAGCAGATGAAATCCAAGCATTTGTGTTCTGCAGCAGACAGTTGGCACAAGAAGCTAAGCTCACTAAGTTTAACTGAAAAAAAAAATAACCCAGCAGGGTAAATCCAACACATGCCAGTGTGCCCTGTCCTTGAGTTTAAAAATAGCCGGATTTCACCTTCCCCACCAAAACCTCTCTTTGTGTTCAACTGACTCTGAGCTGGAACTGTAGGCAGTTTTAAAAGAGGACAACATTTACCTGATGCTTGCCTATGTAGTTACCAAGCCATAATGCGGCAAACAGATTAGTCTATATTTATTCTGCACAATTTTGATTAGGCTTCCTTCCCTATAAAGGATCTTGTAAATTAGAATTTTAGTGTTGCTAATCATCCTTCTCTAGTTCCTCAGTAAATTTTCCACTTAACTAGGTTCTAAAATTTTCCTTGCAGAAGGAATGAATAACTCTGATTTATTTAAAATAGTGATATACCATCTGTCATGCAGTTTAAGAGGCAGATATTCCTACTGTAATCTCACCTAAATTTGGGATAAGTTGTTTTGTTCTCTGCTGAATTTTTAAGCAAAATGGTAATTTATAATCGGGATGCCATCATAAAGCACCTGCACCAAAGATTCTTTCTCTTAATAAATCTGTTCTCTCATTACCAAACATTTTATGTTTAGAATTGCTTGGAATTATATACAACAACATTGTGAGCTAAGCCTGAGTATTATTTCTATTTTAAAGACCAGGTGATGGTCATGTCTCTAATTTAGATCCTTTTCCTAATTATTTTGTCATGTTAGTTTTCAGTGGAATAACTATGGAAATTTTTATTGCATCATTTTTGTTAGGCTTGGAAGCCACCTCGGGAACACTTTGGCAATAAAAGGTGGCTAAAAAATAGAGCTAGTTCAGATTAAATAAATTAAAACTTTGGAACATTCTTTCCTTGTTGGTTTGCCAAAATCAAGCCTACACAACTTCTGGAGATGTGTTAAAATCTTCTTGAGCATTTTGTTCAGGGCTTTTTATTATTATTATTGGAATTATTTTCAGATAAGTGTTTTTAGCTAGTATGGAGTAATTCCAACTGAAATAAATTATAAGTGAGGAAAAACATCTATTTTGAATGAGTGAATACAAAGAAAAACATAACTTTGGAACAATATAATTAGTGCCTTGTACAAATCTGAATGGAATGCAATATAAGGAATCCAAAGATCTAACCTTGAACTAATGGGTGGTAGAATGGCTGTAGAGTACGTAAACAAACCAAAGATAAGCTCTGTGCAAGCATTAGAAAAAATATTTAAAGTTCAACCACCCAAGAAGTGGAGATGGGCTCCATCCCTTTGAAGTCATACTGTTGATATCTTACCTATATACCTGTTTTCACACATTCTGTGAAAATATTTACACTTTCATCTAAGGATGCTATGGTACTCTGATAATAGCTTTGGGTGCTGTGTTCCCACAAAATCATCAGTACTGCAGAATTAAATTGATTTATTTCCTGATGAAATGCTATGATGATGACAATAATGATAATAATGTTGGAAGGGACCTTGGAGGTCATCTAGTCCAACCCCATACCATTTCAGACAAATGGCAGTCCAGTCTCTTCTTAAAAACTTCCAGTGTTGGAGCATTCACCGCTTCTGGAGGCAGGGTGTTCCACTGGTTAATGCTCCCTCCTCCTCCTCCTCCTCCTCCTCCTCCTCCTCTTCCTCCTCCTCCTCCTCCTCCTCCTCCCCATTGGATGCAATTCTTACTTTGTTTGTCCTTCAGGAAATACTAGCTTAATGGCATTGCGACTTCTCATCCATTGCTCAGATAAAATTGCAAGAATGAAATCACAAGAATTTTGTCAATTCTCACCTTTTCTTCAGACTGGAAGGAGCCATTCAAATATCAAGTGACTGAATTTTCTTTTATTTTCTTTCTTATCCTTCTGTTTGCCATCCTTCCTGGACGAGAGAGGACTTTTGTTGTAGCAGAACCTGTGACTACCTCAGAAGCAGGGAGACCGTGATTCCCACCTCTCGTGGTTGATATTTCAAGTTACAGAGGTAAAAAGATTGTTGGATCATCTCTAAGTTCTTTCTGAGGATTTGGAGACTGAAAAAGGGTGGACGTGACCTCAAAGGGAGTTCTCAGGCAATGCTGTGTGCATGTTGGCTTCTGTCTGAGTTTGAGCCCTATATTATTAATGGAATTTATGAAGATTTTGCTAGAATTTTGCAAAAAACTTCATTGCTGCAAAGATGCCTCTGTAAATTAGACATCACCCACCTTGGCAAGGTAGGGGTCATTCCTATGGTTTGCAAAGAAAAAAAATCCTTTTGTTCCAAAAAAAAAGGAAAAAAAAGACAGAATCTAAAACTGCTGGGCTGTTCCATCAGCAGTTATGCATCTTATCCTTCTCTCAACCATTGATTGAGAGAAGAAACTTCAGAAAACATCAAAAGGGGAGTGATGGAATAAGCACCTTAAACATTTGGTAATCAGAGATAATAATAACAATAACAATAATAAAAAAGTTGGAAGGGACCTTGGAGATAATCTAGTCCAAGCCCCTGCTCAAGCAGGAAACCCGATACCATTTCAGACAAATGGTTGTTCAGTCTCTTCTTAAAAACTTCCAATGTTGGAGCATTCACAACTTCTGCAGGCAGGTTGTTCCACTGATTAAATGTTCTAACTGTCACAAAATTTCTCCTTAGTTCTAGGTTGCTTCTCTCTTTGGTTAGTTTTCAGCCATATGTATATATGAACTAATATCTAACTAATATCTAAACAAGGGCCACAAATCCACCTGAACATTTCATTCCTAGTCCCTCCTCCAAATACTTTTATTTTTCTCACTATACACTTAAGAGAATCTCATTAGGCAGACTGGCCCAAGATTTATTATATCTATTATGTTATTATGGTTATTATGGTTCTCCTAATTGAATGAATAAATGGAAGAGATATTTCACAGCCTCCTTTTTTTCCAGAATCCCTCTGATTCTAATGCAGCAGTTCCCAACCTTTCTGGCTCCACAGACCAGCAGCGGCGGAGGCAGCAGCGGGGGGGGGGGGGGGAAGTGATGGTATCACACGCATGCACACCACTTGTGCAAATGAAGCTTTGCGTGCTCATGTGCTCACCTGCAGCTTGTGTGGCCCAGTTCCCAGCAGGTCACCGATCAGTACTGGGCTGCAGATCGGAGGTTGGAGACCCCTGTTTTAACGCATTCCACCCAGTCTTTGCCTTTAAATTCTCTGTGTGTTTCAGAGATCCTAGTTTATACATTTTGAAAAGGTGCCTAAGTTTATCTACTCTTTCATGTTCAATCAGATGAATATATTTTAATCTTGTTCAGAGAAAAAGATACTAATAATGGAATCCTATTGTCTCAGTACAATGTTCAGGGTGAAAGTATGTCACTAAAATTTTTACAGTTCTCATATGCCAGTGATTTGGTTTCTTTTCAGAGCTAAAAGCAAACATTTCCATGCATATTCATAGAAATGTCCTCAGAATGAAGGTGAAGGTCTTCCATCCTATAGACCAGAAACATACAATCTGCACTCTGAATCTGTTATAGTGTTTCTAGCTTTGGGAGACTAAGTTAGCTGAGCACCTTTTAAGAACAGCCATTGCCCCTCAAATTCCCACAACTGCAAAAATCCTTATATACAAGATATCTTGAGTCCATGCTGTGCTATTGCCCTGCCCACTGTTGTCCTAAAAATGCTAGTTGTTATTTTTGGCCATCCAAAGCTTGCCCACCTATGCTATAAACAAAATAAGAAACCCTACAGGTTTATTGCAAGTTTCAACCTTAGGGTGAGATACAGTACATGACACCATCTACATGCCATTTATACTCCATCCACACTAAAAAGAGAGTATAGTAGGAGGGAGGAGGGGAGTACAACAAAATTTATACGATAAACTGAAATATCTTCAGGAGACTGTCCAGCCCTTCCCCCCTTTCCTAGGTAGTCCAAGGAAGAGTGAATGTTCTCAAGGGGAGTGGGAAGGTGGCTGATAAGAAAAAGATGAAAACTAGGAAGATGAAAACCAATAGAGTGGCGGTCCTGAGGCAGGCATGACTGCTGGCTAGCTGATACCTTTAACTGGATCATTTTGCATTGTAGTGTCTTGTTGCAAGTCCCAATTGTATTATCACATAGTAACTTTTATGAACTTCCTAACCAAGGCAGTATAAATCCTCTTCTCTGAGCATTAGAGTCATTAGCATGCAAGAAATCAGCTCACAGTCCAAACAATGCACTTGAGATACCCTCCTTTAAAAACAGTGCTCATAATCTCTGAATAAGGGAGTCATTTTAGCTTTTAATTTAATGAAAATAATTATTTTTTTAAAAATGTAATTCATATTACTTTCTTTATAATGTATCTCCAAATAGCACACTATATATTTGCTGAATTTTTGAAAATAGGTGTTGAAAGGTGAAAAAATTCACTGCCTGGGAAGGTATTTGGATTTTAGATGGTGACGGAGCAGCACTATTCCACCACCCAATTTGGAAAGTTTTGAGTGTACTATAAATTCTTTCAGTTTCTTGTTCCAAGAAACAAAACAGCTTCCTAGAATTTTAGTTCTTCAGCTTCTTGAGAAAAGCCAAGAATGGAAAACAAGATTTGTTTTGTATATGAGTCTGAAAAGGTGCTACATCAGTGGTTCTCAACCTGTGGGTCGGGACCCCATTTGGGGTCAAACGACCATTTCACGGGGGTCGCCAAACAACGCAGTCCACTAATTTTTTTCCCCCTTTTCCTTAGCTGTGCTACTCCCTTCTATTCTATTGGCTTTTGAAAGCTAATAGAATAGACTCTCTTGAATAGAGTCTAATTCTATGGCTTTCAAAAGCCAATAGGATTTGTCCAGGCTGTCTCTGCCCTGCTGAGCCCGCCAAAAGTCCCATTCTGCAAACTGTGCTGCACCAGTTGAGTAGTCCTTGACTTACGACCGGTTGAGTAGTCCTCGACTTACGACCGGTTGGGGGTCGCGGCATTAAAAAGGTTGAGAACCACTGTGCTACATAATGTTTCTGTTGTTCAGTTTCACATACACAAGGATTCACACACACACAGATATCTTCCTCATAAAACACTAGATGGGATATGTGAGCTCAAAGATAATATTCTAAAAGTACTTCCTCACATTTTCTGTTTCTTGCACCAACATGCCAAATGGCTTCCATGCGTACATAAAAATGCAAAACACTTATGCCGATTATTTGGTTGCAATGCACCAACCAGCTTTCAAGGAGACAAAACTAGTTGTGGCAACACACAAAAATGGCTATATACTTGCCATCTCCTAATATTTGCTTTTGGTCGCTCTGTTCAATCATGTTGATTCTCAGAGACTGCCTGGACAAATGCTTGCAGTTTTCTTGAAAAGGTTTTTCAGAAGTGCTTTGTCACTGCCTCCCTCTTAGGGCTGAAGAAAGTGATTAGACCAAGGTAATCCATCTGGCTTTGTGCTTTAGGTGGCACTAGAACTCACAGTCTCCTGGTTTCTAGCCTGATGCCTTAACCACTATATAAACTGGCTTTCTCCTAATATAATAATATCTGCAAAAGACAATGTGTCATCTCATTTTTCATGATGAGGAGGTGTCATGTGAAAACTATCGGATTGGCAACAAAAGTCCTTGGCACAGTAACCCAGCTGATCTATGTAAATAAACCGGAGAAGAGATTAAGAAATCAAGATGGAAAAAGCATGACGATCAGCCATTTAAAAAATACATAGAAAGCTACATGAAATAATACAATTCCAAATCAGAAAACAAAAATCCTACCTGAACACAAACAAACAAAATGATCAGAGTTTTAAAATCAACAGAATGAAATCACTACTTAGGAAAAAAAAAATGAACAAGTGCAACTCTTGCTGATTTCATGGATGAATTAATGCAGAATTTTTGGTAATAGTTGGTGTGTTTTGTCATTGCTTTCTTTGGGGATTTTTTCCCTCCATCCTGAAGTTTTCTGATGAACTTTTATCCAAGTGGCGACTAGCCCAGTGGTGGGATTCATATATGCAAACAACCAGTTCTCTGTGTGGATGCCGCTTCCGGAAGTCCATTCTGGGCCTGTGCCACAAAAAATTAACTACCGGTTCTGCTGAAGTGGTGTGAACCAGCTGAATCCCACCACTGATTACCAAACTTCAAGCCCAAAGAATATCAGTCAAGGACTACCATCTGGCAGTTCTTAAATAAGTGTCTTCCAAGCCTACATTAAAGCAGGCAAAAACAGTTCTTTTGAACTTGTGTAATTCAGATCCTGGAATGCTAAAAGGGGTTTGGGTGTGTGTGTGTGTGTGTGTGTGTGTGTGCATGCATGCGCATGTGTATGTGAGAGAGACAGAAATTTATCACAAGTTTTCCAGGCAATATTCTCTATTGCAGGGCTTTTCAATCTTTTCACCCGTTGTACCACTTTTAGGATATGGCAACATCCGAGTACCACCAGTCGCCTAGCAAGGTCTCAAAAACTTGATGATCCCCCTCCCCCCAAAAGGAAAAAAGTGATAAAGTACAGGTAGTCCTCGACTTACAACAGTTCGCTTAGTGACTGTTCAAAGTTACAATGGCACTGAAAAAGGTGCCCCCCAAGCCACAGCCGAGCAAGACACCTGCCTGGCTGCCTGGCGGTGCTCTTCCTCCTGTCCAAGGTTTTCATTGGTGTGAGCATTTCTGTTGAGAATTGGCAGCAGGGGTGGGGGTTATTTCCCCCAGCTTCTGGGTGGTTGCAGCAGTTGTGGGTCACTTCACATGACCCCGGGACACTGTGACCGTCATAAATATGAATCAGTTGCCAAGCATCTGAATGTAAATCACAAGACCCTGGAGATGCTGCAACATTCCAGCTGATAGGCGCTTCTTCTGGGCTCAGCAGAAGTGCCAGGATCAGTGTGCTTTCCAGCTGATTGTTGCTTCTTCAGGGCTCAGCAGAAGCACCAGGATCAGCGCCGAGCTCCAGCTGGAGCCTGATGCTGATCCTGGTGCTTCCGCTGAGCCCTGACAGACCTGAAGCTCCAGCCATCTCTCGCTCAGGCTTGTGCGGTGCTGCCACCGGTTCAGCTCATTCCCCCTCCCCTGCTACCACTTTTCTAGGATGGTTGCGTACCACCTGCCTGGTGCCAATTACCACAGGTGGTACCCATACCACTGGTTGAAAAGCCCTGCTCTCTTGCAATTTCTTATGTCAATTTTCCCAATATAGTCTGAAGGCAGGTTGATATAGTATTCTACTTTCCCAATGTTATACTTTCCCAGATGCTAATTCCATAAACAGAATTCTGAGTGCTTTAGAAGGGAGGGAGATTTAAAAGAAAAGAGATGTGTTCATCATGTTCAACATCTATTTTACTTATTATTTCTTTTCCTTTTTTCTTATGAGCAGCACAACCATGTGGGGAATGACAGAGAGGTTGCAGAAAGAAGAAGAGCCCTTGGTCACCTAGCTTTATGTAAGGGGATCGTCTTCATAAACACAGCTTTCATCGTATTTATTGAAAAAATATTAAAAGTAAAATGTAGCTGAGTTAAATGGTAAAATAAGAGCAAGACACAACCAGACAAATATAGCAATCCCAGAAAATATATAGATTAAATATGGCATTTAATAACCTTCTCCCCATGTGGTTAAGAATTTTGGCAGTGTGGAAACAGAATATTTTATGATATTTATGCTTAATACTCACTCTTAAATTTATTAGGTCTCATTTTGAACTTGTAATCTGATCAAATATAATAAACATCATCATAATTTCCTTTGGCTTTATTTACATTTGGCTCTAGTAGCAGAACAGCTCTTGAGTCTTCTTTGGAATTTTCCTACTTTGGCAGGTATAGGCAGACAGTTCAGCCATTCCAATGAGAAGAGCAGTGAATGAATCTTCAGCCAATTTTGCAGAGTGTCAATGACAACACAGGAGACAAAAAAGTCTATTGATTCTGTGTGAGAAGCTCCCAAGTTGCCAAAATATAAGCCAGATTCAATGTATATTGACATTTCAGCATCCTTTTCATTTTGGCAAAGATTTATTGTTAGAAAACCCTTTTCTGGATAATTTTATGTCCTATTTGCAAATTACACAATGTGATTTTCAATCAATCAATCAGAATAGAGCTGGAAGGGACCTTGGAGGTCTTCTAGTCTAGCCCCCTGCTCAAGCAGGAATCCTTATACCATTTCAGACAAGTGGCTGTCCAATCTCTTCTTAAAAACCTCAAGTGATGAAGCACCCACAACTTCTGATGGAAAACTGTTCCACTGGTTAATTGTCCTCACTGTTAGGGAGTTTCTCCTTAATTCCAGGTTGTTTCTCTCCTTGATTAGTTTCCATCCATTGTTTCTTCTCTTGCCTTCTGGTGCTTTGGAAAATAAATTGACACCCTCCTCCTTGTGGCAGCCTCTCAAATACTGGAATACTGCTAGGATGACCCCCCTAGTGCTCCTTTTCTCTAGACTGGCCATTCCCGAATCCTGCAACTGTTCTTCATATTTTTAGTCTCCAGGCCCTTAATAATCTTAGTTGCTCTTCTTTGCACTTTTTCCAAAGTCTCAACATCTTTTTTGTAATGTGGTGACCAAAACTGGTTGCAGTGACCAACTTTTTTACAATGAAAAGGAGGACACAAATCAATGAAGAAAAAAAATATCGTACATAAAAGAAATATTTATTCATTGCAACAATAATACAGAATACACTATAATATGATAAATGCAGAGTGGGCCCCGCAGCTCCCAAAGCACCAGGCGCTCTGGCTCCAGCCCTGGGGGTAGCCCGCCATCGACACACCCTGCCTGCAGCCATCCCGCCAGCACCACCGCCCACCGTGCACACCCCCATGTAGAGCAGGCCCCACGGTTCCCATACCACAGGGACAGCAGGCCACCACCGCCCCTCACACCCCTGCCCGCAGCAGCCCCACTGCCCCTGCCTTTTGTGCCCGTAGCCATTATTGCCCTACCAGGGCCGAAGATCAAAAGAAAGCTACCGTGGCGTCGCTGCTCCAGTCTCCTCCAGGTATCTTTGGGACTAACTAGGAGATGATGTAGTTGGGTAGCAGGGAGGGGTGCAAAGTTCCTGCCAATTCGCCTTCGCTGCAGACAACATGCATGTGCAACATTTGCCGGCTGCGCTCAGCAGCAATTTGGCGCACTCAGCAGCAATTCCTACTGGCTTTTGAAAGCCAATAGGGGGAGTAGCACAGCTCATGCAAAAGTTGAAAAAAAAACCATCAAAAAAAGGTGCCAGAACGCCATTCTGAGCATTCTATGAGGAAAAAAAAAATCCTTGCAGATTAGTCTTCAAATATTGAAAAGGAGACATGTAGGAGGACACTTTTCGAGGGAGGACAGAACTTGCAAAAGGAGGACTGTCCTCCCTAAAGGAGGACGGTTGGTCACCTTAGCCAGATGTGGCCTTACTAAGGCTTTATAAAGCAGTACTAATACACATGATTTTGATTCTGTGCCTGTTTATACAACCAAGGATTATATTAGCTTTTTTGGCTGCTGCCGCACACTGCTAATCTGTACTTGTACCTTTGTTTTTTTCCTGCCCAGGTGTAAAACCTTGCTTTTCTTCATATTAAATATAATTTTGTTAGATAAGTCCCATTGTTTAAGTCTGTCAAGATCTTTTTGGATTCTAAGCTTGTCTTCTCGGGTGTTGGCTCTTCCTGTCAGCTTAGTGTCATCTGCAAATTTGATGAGATCCCCTTCTATTCCCTCATCTAAGCTATTTATGAAGATATTAAAGAGTACTGGGCCTAAGACAGACCCTTGTGGTACCCCACTGTTTACTTCTCTCCATGTAGATGTAGTACCATTAAGGACTACTTGTTGAGTACAGTTTATCAGCCAGTTACAAGTCCATTTGTGGTAATGCTGTCTATCCCACATTTTACCAAGAAGTAGGTTGTGGTCTACTTTGTCAAATACTTTGCTGAAGTCTAAATATACTATGTCCATAGCAATTCACTGGTCTACTAATTTAGTCACTTTTGGGGGGGGGGAAGAACAGTATGCATTTCCTTCTTCAGAATCAGACAGAGAAATCTTCATATGTACCACATTCAGGTAGAACAATATGATTGTCCAAATTTCCAAATAAACATGAGTTCAGACTTTTTTTTAAAATAGCCGGGATGAATTTGTTGTGCTTGCAAAGTTTTATGAGAACACTGAAGAAGTGGTTTGAGCAAAAAGCAACAGCAACAATCCAGTTTGGGAGATTCATCCTTCCCTCTTTTCTTAAACAAGCAGCTAGACTGCTTCCCCTCTCTGAAGAAATGGAGCCGGTATGTCTGCAAAATTGTATGATGGAAGCAATTTATGTAGTCTTGGTCTTGAACCTCTCTGCAGAGCATTCCTCTGGAGAAAATCTGGAAAGTTAACTGTCTAGAAGGAAGGAAGGAAGGATATCCAAAGTGACATGGGAGTTTTTAACCCTGGCCATTTTCCCACCTAAAGAATAAAGGGAGGAATGGAAGATTGAAGGCTACACACACACACACACACACACTCTTACTTGAAGAAATTAAATCTCTCTCTACAGGGAAATCTGGCAACCATCACCACCTATTTTTTTTTTTTTAACCAAAGCACCTTTTCGAAGTAGGACTCAATTAGATTGATAGTTATGAGCCAGGCAGATTATTTCTGAAATGTCAATATTACCAACAATGTGAGTTGGGTAGTATTGACACCTCTGTGCTACAGAACCCCTGTCAATCAATCAATATAGACAGTGGGAAACTGAATGGACTAATAGTCAACTGTAGAATTTCCCTAAAAGTAAACTTGGAATAAGATATTAATATTCTAACTAAAAATATTTTATTCTGTATAATCAGTAAACTTAGGTTATCAAACAAACTAACAATTTCTATATTTGCACTATGATTTCCTTCCTTCCTTCCTTCCTTCCTTCCTTCCTTCCTTCCTTCCTTCCTTCCTTCCTTCCCTTCCATTCTTCCTTCCTTCCCTTCCTTTCTTCAAATTAGAAAGGATTGTCTTGCTTGCTCTTTTTTAAATACAAACTTTTATTAAACTTTAACATTTTACATACTAAATCCAAACTTGAAGTATAAAAATGTCACAGAAAAGACACTACTGAAATATTTTAATTCATATATGGCTCTTTTAACCATGCTATTAAAAAGAGAGCTCAATTGATTTTTTTTAAAAAAATTGCCAACATAAAAATTGTTCTGACTAAAAAAAGTAAGTATATTAGCTCTTCCTTATCATAATCGAGTCCTAAAATTTAGTTTTTCTGCCATGGCTCTATATACACACATGTCAATACCAAGTACTGAAGGTTGTAATTTTATTTTTTTACAATGCATGTCTAGAAACATTCCAGCAGCAGTTAGCATGAAAGCAACTAATTGTTAGATATTAAACCCCAAATTTAGAGACGTCAACTATAAGTTGAAATAAATTTACCTTAACCTATTCCAATTAAAGGGGTTGTTTGTCTTCATATGTACTAACTTGGAGGGGTCAAGGGAGGAAAACTAACAAATTGTCCTTAATTTTAGCTGAGGAAGGAGAACTTCATTTCCAACCTCTTGTTTTATTCTGTCCTGTTTCATTTATGACTTTGTAGAAATCAGTTTCCCATGTCAATCTAAGACCAATTAATGAGTTAGTTTTTAAATTTATTATAACACCCACTTGGGAAATCAGGTTTTATACTTGATTGCTCCATTTTTTTTCAAGGCCTACCATTTTCCAAGTGTGTGATTTTGATTCTCTCTTTTCACAGCATGATCCATTTGGGGTAATTAGGGCTAGAGAATGGCCCTGGGGCCTTGTAAACTCAACAGCACTTTGAGTTCCTCATCTCATGGCAAAAGAGTCATCACTTTCTTATCTGTTTAGGAAAACAAAAACAAAAAAAACCCAACTTCACATATGTCAATGACTGCCAGCTAAAGGTCAAAACGTTCCCTTTTTCAGAACAGATTAGTATTTAATACTGCTGTGCTGCAGTTTGTTTTGGTTCTCCTCCCTCAGTTTGCTTTCTGAAAATCTGAGGTATTTTTGAAACAGAAAACAATCCTTTATCTTTCTATTTTATAACATTTGTAAAGTTGCACTATAAAAAATATATTTAGCCATCCCAAAGAACTGAAAAGATCAGAGCTGGGGGAGAGAGAAAGAAACTACAATTGTAGAACTGAGTTTAGACTTCTCTCTCCAAGGCTGCATTTCCTTTCTTAAGAAGAGATGCCTTTATGTGGCATATTTAAATACTGCCATTCAAGTAATTAGTTCCTGGGGCAATGAACAAGATCAGCTACCATAAAAACAGACTAGTAACATAAAAACAGGCAATAAAACAGCAGTGAAAAGCCGCAGTTTAAAACAATTAAACCTGGAAAGCTGAAAGGGTTTTTTAAAAGGTTCTCACCTGAACAAAATGAAGAGGGAAGCAGCTGCCACTAGAATCATGATAGCACCCTTGATGAAAAGAAGCAGCTCTTAGCTTCGTCTGTTCTCCCAAATTAAGTAGTGTTCTTAGAGCAGGATAGTTCCAGGTTAGAATACTCTTCCATCATGAAATCGGGACATGATGGAACAGTATTCCAACCTGGAACTATCCTGCTCCAAGAACACTACTTAATTCAGGGGAACAGACAAAGCTAAGAGTCCACCAACAGAGTCAATTTTCCAAATTGTTGACATGTGGAGCCCAAAAGTTTCACCATCACTGCCCTAAAGGTTGGGGCTTTCAGTGTGAGGTCATAATGTTGCTTTTGGCATGATGAAGAAAGTGGTAAATTTATGGATGCTTTTGAATGCAAACTCTTGACAGTGAGGTCAATTAACCAGTGGAACAGCTTGCCTCCAGAAATTGTGGGCGCTCCATCACTGAAGATTTTTAAGAAGAGACTAGACCAGACATGTCAAACTCGTGATGTCACGTGACATCGCGTGATGTATTAGGACAGTTTTGCCATTGCCGGCAATGGGGTGGGCACAGCTTCCACGTGACGTGTCACATATCACACTAAGCCCTGTATTTTTTTTTTTTTATATACTACCTGGATTCAGACATGGTTATTCTCTTAACTTGTGCTTGAGCACTAACATAATGCAACATGACAAAAGGCCGATTTCTAGGGAATTGTAGACTTGCTTGAAAGAGGTTTTGTCCCTTTAGCTAATTGGGCCTAAACCTGAACCTACGCAAGTCTCAGCAGTGGAGAAGCCATAAATGTGTAGCTTTCCTTGTACTGATCCAGAAGACAATTTATTTGATCAAATATGGAAATGCAAATGACTTTGCAAACTGATAGCCAGAATAATATAGTATACACTTCTTTTTGTGCTTAATCTTCTGGGTCAACTTGATTTCAAAGGTGGTCTGTATCAGCCCATATCTGCTTGAACTCTCCCGGTTTTATATTTCTAGTCATAGATAAGCAGCAATCATGAACTAAACTGTTCCTGAAAATTAAAACGTGATGAAAGAATTAAGCCTCTTTGACTGGCAGCACCAACAAATCTTACACCTTTGAATAAAATAGTGACACAATAACCATTCAGAAAACTTTTTGCTGGAAAAGAAATTAATAGCTGATTCGTATTACATAATTTCTGCCAAAACTCCTTGCTCAGCAAATAAATGAACAGGGGGAAGAGAGAGAGCAATAACCTATCTCTTTACTTTGCAGTTTGTCTTTATAAATAACATTAATTCTGTTGTGAAGCTGGCAGTACAATTTAAAATGCAGCAGCTCTAGGTTGGTCTGAAGCCTGATCAGAATCTTTCTTTTCAGTGCAATGAATTTAATGGACTGATTAATAACAGTTTTTATTTGGAAATAAGTCCCAGTGATTATAAATGAATCTTTCAAGGTAAGTGAAAAAAGGGATCATAGTTTTGTGACCTAATACTATGCACCACATCTATTCAGAAATAAATAGCTCCTGCTGAGTTAGACAGAATTTGCTCCTATGTAAGCATTTACAGGATTGCATTGGCTGAGAGCTTTAAGAAATGACTTGGAAAATTATATTGAAATTCTCAGACAGGAATTTCCTGGATTATTGTGACTAAATCAATCATTGTTTAATTCAGCCCTTTATCTATAAAATAGTAATGATCCATATTTTTTATTTTTTTCTTTGGTATCATATGCAATAACAGTAGTTTTTATGCAGGAGATAAAATTACTGTATGTTAGAACAGGGTCCCCAACTCCCGGTCCGTGGATGGGTACCGGGCTGCAGCATGCCAGCAACCAGTCCACACAAACAAGCAAAGCCCCATCTGCGAGGTGCAGGCAGCCCACAAAACCATACTCCTTCCAGTCCATGGAAAAACCTCTCTCCATGTAACTGGTCCCTGGTGCCCAAAAGGTTGGGCATCTCTGTGTTAGAATGTTGAGTTTTTAAAGCGAACTGTACAATGCCCTGAAAACCTTCAATCTTTCCCTCATAAAAATACTTCTTAACATAAAAACTAGAGTAGCCGGAGAAAACAGTGCCCTATTTCTCCAGTTTTAAGTTTTTTTCCTGAAAAGGATTTTTTTTTTTAGCAAAGAAGAATTTTAAAGGTACAATCCTCACTTGCAGTCTGAAATGACACAACTTTAGAATCCTGTCACTATTATGATGCTAATAACTCAGTTCTCTTTGGCTCATAGAACCAGTTTTAATGCAAAACTTTTAATTGTATTATTCATCCCTTTATTAAATGTGTTAAATTTTTCACAAAATAGATTCCTCTAGGCTTTACCTACTTCTTTTAAAATAAAAATAAAACAACACGAGAATAAAACAAAATTGTCATCTGGGAAAAAGCAGAGGTTTATTTAACAAATTGCTATATTCAATCTCACATACACACTCACACAAGTAGACACACCAAGGCACCTTTTAGTCCTCAGATCCACAGCATTGCACATCCACTGTTATTTCTGCTGTGAAATAATATGGTAGAGATAATGGAGATACCATAGTTGGAAAGCAAGAAATATAATGAGTGCTTCGGCCACCCATACAAATTAAGCATTCAATGTTGTATTTGGTCCTAGGTAAAGAGAGGAAGATCTATGGCAGTATTGCTACACTATTTGGTGACAAGACAAGGACACACACACATTCACTCACATAATCCTTAAATATGATAAAGTAAGAAAGTCAATGCTTGGGGTTTAGCACAGTAAAGAAATTTTGATCCTTCAGAAATGGTATTTTTGGATATTTGATATCAAGATCATTTCACACATAGTTGAAAGCAAAGGAAGAAGATGGTAGCAAATCAGCAGAAAGACGAGAGGAGAAACCAAATTAGAGCTAATGTGGAATGAAAGCATTAAAGAACTATTTAAGTCTAGCATGCCAAAGAATACTTTTAAGCCTCATGAATGTCTATTTTCTCTAGGAACAAAGTTTGCCTATACAAAATTAGATTAAGTATCATCTACTTATTTGCCAGTTGTTCTAAACTTTAGATTCCCATCCTGTAAAATGTGTGTAGGATGTAAGGGTTGAAAGAGATCTTGGAGATATCTAGTCCAACCTCTTGTCCAGAGCAGAAATCCACTATTACAGCATCTCTGACAAATGAACATCCATTGCTATTACAAACCTTCACCAAGGAAGAGGCCACCATCTCGTAAGGCAGTTCTTTCTACTGTTGAACAACACTTACCATTAAGATGATTTTTTCCCTGATGTCCAGCCAAAATCTATGCAATTTAAGCCTCATTTTGTCCTCAGTTGTTCAGTTCTGCTCCATCTTCTATATGTCAGCCTAGGCTAAACAGATCCATTATCTCCAACCATTCCTCATACACACTTTTTCCAGACCTTTATCACCTTGATGGCTGTCTCTTGGGCACCCTCCAGTTTATCAATGTGGTGTATAGAATAGATGTTCTAGATACAGTCTGCAATCCAATGCAAAATTGAGAGGAACTGTGATAATAAGGTTATAAATACTACTAAGCATGATAGGAGAGGAATGCAGTGGCTCAAGTGGTTAGGACACTAGGCTGATGATTGAGAGGCTCAAGTTGCTATCCAGTTGCTACCATGGGATGGGATGAACTCCCATCACTCACTCCAACTCTTGCTGACCCAGAAGTTCAAAAGCAGGTGACTGTGAGTAGATAGATGGGTACCACTTTGGTGGGCAGCTTAATGAGGACATGAAAAGAGCTGCCAGCTGGGCGTCTCTCAGCAATGATGATGTTACTAGATAATCCTTTCAATCCAGAAGCGTTTCAGTGCTCCTGACATGACAGTAGTAGTAGTAGTAATAGTAGTAGTAGTAGCAGTAGTAGTATGATAACATATACTGTATGTCACCTTTAGCAGTGCCTTCATATCAGTATCACTTGTTGGCAAATATATGAAAATGATGTGATTGCATCCATGCTTTCTCATGGGCATTAGATTAAATCAGGGTGACAACTCCAGATTGCCAGACCTAAAAGAAAGTATTTTATTTGTTCAGTAAGAATTTTCTTTATATTTTCAGATAGTAGAACTTTTAAATATCTCTACTTGAGATTGTGTATGTGTGTATTTTTTCATAAATAGTTGTACTGTATGTAATGTAATTATGTAATGTAATTATCAAAATAATTGTAAAAGAACCAATGAAAATAACACAAGAAAATGTGCTTAATATATTTGCACAACCGCAACAATTCTAAGTTATTTCAGCCAATCAGCCCAAAGAGTACCATGAGAAACTGGTGGACAAATAATTACCTGAGATTCTTTCTTATCCTAGATTTTTCAATTTCTTTGAATGCTGTGGGCTCAACCTACATCTTCCTATACACATAATACAAGCTAAAAAGCTTGTTTCTAAGCTATAGCCACATCTCAGTATGTGCAATCATATGAATTGGAAATAATCTGTTAAAGAAAGAGAATAATATATTACATATCCATTTCTAACCAGATGCTATGTTTCATACATCTAATTTGCACTTGAAGATGACCTATGGCCTTCCTATACCCCTGCCTTTAAAAGACTTTTGTCAATCTGGGTCACACTGTAAGGTTTTATTGTCACATTAGCACCCATGGAGTTGGAAAGAATCTTAGGTCATGTAATCCAGCTTCCTGATGAAGCAGAAAAATCCACTACTGAAAATCAATATCCACTACAACCGAGTTCCCCATTTTTCCATTGGTATTTTCATCACTGTTTTAAAAAAACCTTTCTCAGTAATATTTCAACACTTCATTCAAGAATCTCTGCTTGCTGGCCTGCATCTCCCATATGTGTTTCTTATGCAGCCAAGGAAAAATGATAGTATATTGTTGTCCTATTAGCTTAGTCTCTACATATGAGTCTGATGATTGAGGTAGCCCATTACTCAATGAAGCAGGCTAAAACAATGTTGGCTCTTCTAAGTGTTTCTATAGGACAGGTTATTTAAAAATCATCTCTAGGACTATGCAGCACAATCCCTTTGAATACACAGTATTCCAATCCAAATATGCTTAAGATTTGCCTATCTTCACTGTGTTAAGTTAGATGCTTGTTAATTGCACTCTATCCATTTTTCATTCAATGTTTAGCTCAACTTTCTTCATTTTTGCTCTGTTGTTGGTGGGGGAGGGGCAGGGGAATGCCCTTTGCTTTTATGCTGCAAGATATGTCTCTGCTTCCCCCTCCCGCTCCGCCTTGCTTCATCCTGGCATGTGTTCAGCCAAATCTCCCTCTTTGGCAACAACCAGAGTCAGATGTTTGACCCTCACATGGAGGCCGAGTCCTTGTAATATAGGATTATACATGCTTACATAAGATAAAGAGGCAGGGACAGAAGAAAAATAGATCCCAGGGTGAGGACTGAGTAACAGAAACTGTTAACTTCTGCAATCAGCTCTGATATATATTTTTAACTATGCAAGTTACATACTATTTCTTTTGTCTCAAATAGTAGGCGCGATTAGATGTAGGTGAACATAGTACTGAAGTCTTGCTTTTCAGTTTTCCAAAGTATTTCTTCTCCTTTGAAAAGGGAGCTTTGTTTTCTCCACATTCATTTTTAGGATGCTTCGGAATTTTTTTTTTTTTTTCAGTTGTGTTTTTGAGCTGATTTGATTGATGGAAGGGTGCTATTGTGGAGACTGGTGCTTTTAATTACATACCTCTCCATCAGGACATGTCACATCTGACCTATAATAGTTTTACCAACACTTTTTCCTCCTCCTCCTTCTTCCTTCTGAAAAATAAAAAGTCAAAAGCAATTTTTCCCCCTTAAAAATAAATAAAAATGGTCAGAGGAAAAAATGCAGAGTAAAATACAAGTACGGATATAGTAAGTAGACAAGTGGAAAAACTGTGAACGTCAAAAGCAGACAAGATTATTTTTTTTAAGCATTTCTGATAGATTCCCTAGAATGGAAGGATCTTTGCAAATGACAAAATTCAAGTGCCTATTAGTCTAGATGAGAGGTTTGGAAAAGAATAGTCTCACAATAAGGATATGTATGGATATGTTTGTCCTAGACATGAAAAGCAAAACCAGAATTCAATGGGAGCTTAAGTGTCGTGATTCAATCCTTCTGTGAAAGAACTATTATTCATCTAGAACAGAATTGGATTAATTGATCCATATTGTAACGATGGTGATGAGAATAGTGAGATTATAGGCTTCTACCAAAGCTCTGGAGAGGCTGGAGATATAGAGGACTTTCCTCTAATATAACGAACTATAGGTTGGTTTTCTGGTAGAGGGAGCTAGAAATTGTAAATATTATAAATTTACTGTGGTTGCCTAGAAGCTGTGGTTTGAACAGGGTGTTGGAAAGGAGCACTTATTAAATGTTTTGAATTAAATGTTCTGGCACTTAAAGCCATTTGCAAATTTTTCATTTGCTTGACTTCAGTTAATATCAGCAGTGATAGTATTACTCAGACTGTCAATCAGGCAAACCATCTTCTGCGTCAGATAATTAAACATCTTGATCTTATATGAATAGAAAAGAACACAATGCTACTTGGGCTAGGCTCTTTCTTTTTTTTTAGCTATAGAAAGTAATGGTAAAAAAAATATTCACCTATCAGGAGATGTAACATAT
Organism: Crotalus tigris; assembly: GCF_016545835.1. NCBI lineage: Eukaryota > Metazoa > Chordata > Lepidosauria > Squamata > Viperidae > Crotalus > Crotalus tigris. The sequence continues at coordinate 1,498,044 of NW_024097742.1, read as the reverse complement.
AATTATTTGAAGTAAAATAGTTTTACTTCAAAATATATTACCAGGCCTTAGGAACTACAGTAGCTGGCTGACCTTCTCTAGGTTTGGAAGCTAAGCAGACTTAGGTCTCATAAGTATCTAGATGGGATTTCTCCAGAAAAATATTAGAACTGTAAGATAGCCTGAAATGCTCAGAAAGCCTCCTGGAATAAAGTTCAGCTCAACCAGAAGGAGACTTTTGCTTTATTGTGTTTATACTCTACAAAGCATGGGAAATAAAACACTATAATAACCCATGTTAAGGAAGAAAGAAAAGAAATAAGTGGAGTTCAAGTCCAGCAACTTGAACTATCGTGCTTGCACTTAAGTTCAGAGTCGGTAGCATTTAATTGTACCATAAAATAAATTTTATTTACTTTTCAAGGTCCCCATGGTAGATGATAGCAGGTGGTGATAAAAAGGAAGGTATTATATTTACTTCTCCTGTCGAAACAGAAAAAAGTCTTGGTGCTTCTAATCTGAGGGCAAAAATTCCAGTTTTTAATATAGCATTGAGGAGAAAGTATCTTTGGGCATCTTTAAAAACAATTATTTTCAAATCTTTTGTAGATTGTTGGCTGATTGTTTACCATTATCCATAAATGGGCAAGAACATTCGTCTCTCATAGTAGCAAAAGACCTTTCCTCTCAGAACATTCTCTCTCTCTCTCTCTCTCTCTCAGGAGAAAGAAAGGTGTAAGGAGGTCTGTGCTGGATCTGGATCTTACAGACAAATAAGATTTACTTCCTAAATATGTACAGATAGATTTACGACTATAACTGAGCCCAAAATTTATGTTGCTAACCAATACAGTTGTTAAGTGAGTTTTGCCCCATTTTACAACCTGTCTTGCCATAGTTGTTAAGTAAATCACTACAGTTGTTAAGCTACTAACACGATTGTTAAGTGAATCTGACTTCCCCACTGACTTTGCTTGTCAGAAGGCCGCAAAAGGTGATCACATGACCCCGGGACACGGCAACCATCATAAATATGAATCAGTTGCCAAGCCTCTGAATTTTGATCACATCACCACGGGGAGGCTGCAATGATATTAAGTGTGAAAAAAGTCACTTTTCTTGATGCTGTTGTAACTTGAACCATCACTAAATGAACGGCTGTAAGTTGAGGACTACCTGTAATGAGATATCATGAGGAAAGGAAAAGCTGATTCAAGCAGAGGGAAGGAAAGAGGAGGAGTAGCCACAGGCATTACAATTGGACACAAATTACTTGAGCAGGGCTATTAGTTTTACTATTACTCTTGGAACTGTTGTTTCTTAAATAAAAGGTGAGGTTCTAACTAAAGCTGTTTTCCACGCCAAATTGCAGCAGTTTCTATCTCTGATTAGGTATCTGGAATAAGCAGAGCTATCATTTTAGCATTTTTAGTGATCATCAAGGAATGCTATTAACTCCCTTTTCACTATTTGTACAGAGAATGTCATTGAGAGGCCATCAAAACTATCCTTAAAAACAACAACAACACTAATGCAAACCCATGTGGGTGGGAAGCATGGAAATAAACAACAGTTCCTTGTGGTTCAGGAAAGTCATAAAATCTGTTATTCGGAAACAGAGAATGTTTTTTTTATAAAAGTCTTGTGGAATGTGATTCTGGTTTAGAAGCCAAGGATGATTTAAAACATTGCATCTGGAAGCTGGTCTTAAAGGGTGATGACCTTTTGGACACAATCTTCTTTCAGTATTGCCTGAGATGCCTCACGGACTTACCCCAAAGCATATAATCTGAAGACTGTATTTTTATCCTGGTTATCTCTCTAAGGAACCAGGCGAATGTGACATCTAAATTGGTTGCCAAGGAGACCAGTTGAACCAAATATTCCGGGGCTTTCCAGCTTGGCAAGGTCATTAATTTCTGAGTCAATTCCGAAGAAAACATTTTCACATTTGTAAAGAATTAAGGCTACACAAAGAATTGCAATCGATCCACTGGCCAGATGTATCAGATCCCTCATTTAATTTTATATAAAGTAAATGAGATCAGTTTTTTCAACTGGCCTTACAACGCTATACGAGTCAAAATTTGGAAGTCAGTTCTCTGTAGGGCTCTTGGAGCTGTGCTCCAGTGTACAGAACAAAGTGATTTAAGCATCATTCATTACATCAGTTTTGCTCATTTGTCTCTGCCCTTCTCTTATCATAAGCCAGCATGTTGGAGAACTGAGATGTTTAACATGAGATGTTCCCTTCCATACTTACAATGAGAATTATCTACTTATTGCATCTCTGTATTGTTAAATTTAACTGACACAGGGCAGATTGCAGTAGAACTGATATAAAATAAAATCCCATTTAAGCATGATATCAATAAAATAACATCAGTAGAATGATAAAATAACAATAATGAGAACTGTGGTGTAAGCCCTAGTCAACCTGACAGCAAGAAGACTTTTGTATTAGTCAAGGTCCAGAAGAATGCTAGAGCAAGTTCCAAATGAGTTCTTAATGGGAAACTGTTATGGATCTGCAGTTGAGTGCAGCTGGCATATTGTTAAAGAAGATTGCTCTATAGGGTACTGTTTAGAAAAAATATGGCAGAATATAACTCATAGCCATCCGTTATTAAGCAGCTATAGATTTCCTTTTGAATGAGGAGGTCCATCAATTTGTCCAGTTATGACTGAGTTTGGGAAACTTTATTCTGCTATGTTTTGGAGCTGAATCACATGAACAGTGTTCCAGTTCATTGAATATATATCAAGTACCATTTGTATCTTTAGGAGTGCAAATTGGAGACTACATATTTAATGGTTGTCCATAGCAAACATTTTGATAGGTCTTCAAACCGTAGAACCTATGTATCCATGCCAACTTATTTTCTGCTTTTGAACTTTTCTAAGATGTCTGCATGAGCACTGTGGAAACAGAATAGGTCTAGTTAAATCTTTGATAGGGTGAGTTCTGCATTTATTTATTTAACTATTTATCTATTTTATTTATTTGCTTACAGGTAATTTCATTTAGCAACTACAATTGGGTCCAACAACTGGGTCATTAAGCAAAGCAGTTGCTTATGATCTTCCTTCAGGTTTTTTGTTTGTTTTGTTTTACAGACTTGCCAAAGTTGTAAATGTGAGGATTGGCTGTAAAGCTACTTTTCATTATGATTGTAATTGCAAATGGTCAGTTTCCTGTATCAGGTAATTGCTAAACAAGGAGAATCTATACTTCCTTTTTTATTGAAATTTTATCCTCCCCCCCCCATCTCATCTCTCTTAATAATGCTATTAAGAACCATAGGGTAGAAAAAAACTGTACTGACTTCTTTTAAAATAATTAAATAACATTACTAATCTAATTGCAGAAGGTCCTTTGAACTTTTCCGAAGAGTCTAGGATAATCTTTCCGGCTTTACAGACTGGTGGGTGGGAGGAGAGGGGATGGTTCTGTACAAGAACCAGCAAGTGTGCACACACAGTTTCATTTGCATGAGCAGCATGCACATGCTCCCATCGCTCACACAAATGGAGCACATGTACATGTGCTCACCCACTGCTTGCACAAATGGGGTTGCACATGCATGTGCTCACCTGCCACTTCCACAGCCTGGTTGCAAACAGCTCAAGAACCACTAGTGGGATACAGACCAGGCGATGGGGACCCTTGGTCTAGGGCAGGGGTAGGCAACCTTGGCTCTTTTATGACTCGTGGACTTCAACTCCCAGAATTCCTGAGCCAGCATGGCTCAGCTTGGAAACCTCTCCCTTTTCCCTCAGTGTGGCTGGCTCAGGAATTCTGGGAGTTGAAGTCCATGAGTCATAAAAGAGCCAAGGTTGCGTACCTCTGGCCTAGGGGATCCTCAGGCAGGATCATCTTACCCAAGGCTTAGTAATAAGTGACACTGGTAGAAAGGAGACTACAGCTCCTCAGATTTTCAGAAGACAATTAATGTCCAAGGCTCATACGCCTCTAGATTACAAATGATTCAGGCCCTGACTCCAACCATTGGGTTTCTTCAGCCATGCTTGCGGCTATGGTCTAGGAGCAGTGAAACTAGAATGCAGGATGCTGCTGCTTGTAGCCAGCCCTGAAAAGAGAGACTAAGATGATTTCTTATTTATTTATTAGATTTTTACCCCATCTTTATTATTTTTCTAAATCTGTTATGGTTTCTATTACTCTTTAATTCCTCTTTTACTTACTTTGTTATTGTCATGCATGTTTAATGCACCACATTCTGCTGTTAATTTAAGTTGCTTGCTGAAACAAAGGTTTTAAGTGCCTTAATTTGTTTTTCCTTAAGTGCCATGAAAGGAACCATTTGAATTATGGATGAGAGTGGTCCATGACTCAAATCTACCTGATTCATGCCTTTTGACATTACTTAGAGCAGAATGCAGGTACTGGAGAAAGCAGCTTTGGTCCTTCAATGTCCATGGATTTTGTTCCACAGCCAGAAGACCACTTGAAGTTTAACAGCATGTTTTTCAAATATAAGGAGTGAGTGAAAGTTGGAAACTTTCTTGGAAGCAGAATATATTTAAAGCAGCATATAGCCTCACAGATTTTATTAATAGAGTGATTCAAGGGTAAAGGGAATGTCAATTGCCTATCTGTGTCCATTTTGCTGGATCATTGCCAACCCTTTTTTAATATTCATTATAAAATGGCAACTCCGGCCATCACAGCAGCTTAGAAGTAGGGCAGTACTGAAGGAACACAAGAGAAAGCACATAAAGTGAGATATAAAAGATCCCCATCCCACCCAATGTATAATGATATCCAGCTGCTCTTAGGAAGAGCTTGACCAAAGAACAGGGAAGCTAAAATATGTGCCCCCTACTAGGGAGAAGCAAACATGAACTAGATAACTATTCTAAATAAAAAGCCCATTCCAGCTGCATCCAGTTTTGGTTACCACGATGTAAAAAAGATGTTGAGACTCTAGAAAGAGTACCAAGAAGAGCAACAAAGATGATCTGGGGGCTGGAGGCTAGAGCATATAAGGAACGGTTGCTGGAATTGGGTATGTCTAGTTAAACGAAGAGAAGGACGAGGGGGGACATGATAGCTGTGTTCCAATATCTCAGGGGTGGCCCCAAAGAAGAGAGACTCAAGTTATTCTCCAAAGCACCTGAAGGCAGGACAAGAAGCAAAGGGTGGAAACTAACCAAAGAGAGAAGCAACCTAGAACTAAGGAGAAACTTCCTGACAGTTAGAACAATTAACCAGTGGAACAACCTGCCTCCAGAAGCGGTGAATGCTCCAACACTGGAAGTTTCTAAGAAGAGACTGGACAGCCATTTGTCTGAAATGGTATAGGGTTTCCTGCCTGAGCAGGGGGTTGGACTAGATGACCTCCAAGGTCCCTTCCAACTTTATTATTATTATTATTATTATTATTATTATTATTATTATTATTATTATTATTATTACTACTACTACTACTACTACTACTACTACTACTACTACTATTACTACTAGTAGTGAATTGGTCAGGATAAAAGTCAAGGACAAGAGAAACAAGAGATCTCTTCCACAGAGCCACTGTGGGGAATTGCTATGGAGAGGTAGCATTTTGTAGATTGTTAGAAAGTAGAAGGACTTCTGAATGTTGTTCCATGGGACAACTGATGGATTCACATTCCATCAGGAATTCCATGCCTATCCACAAAGCTTACTGTATTGTCTTCCACAAATGCCTCTCTCCCATTAGCCTTACCTACCTCACGTGTCTTTTGTGTGGCATGCCTTGAGCCGCTTGGGGAAAGGGCAGGATATAAATAGGATGCGATAAAGAAGGGATTAGACTTTAAGCTGATTTTCTATTCGTTGAAGGGGGAATTTCTACCAACTCCCATTTCCACTCATGTCTTTCCTCTCCACATTGTCTTCTATGGTAGTCTTTCCCACTCTGCCACTTTCCCCAGGGAAACTACTGGAAATGAGGATCTACAGTCCAGCAGAGATGTGAAACTCTACTCTTAGAGTCTCCTACTGTTGGGGTGGTAGTGGTGGTGATGGTGGTGGAGAATGGATCTGATTAAACAGGAAAACCAAAGCAGGGAAGCCTGCTATTCTTTAAGCATAAACTTCAGTTTTATTTACTTAGTAAAAATTAGGATCCAAGCCATATGTGTTTTTTAAATGAACTTTTCTTGCCATTTGGTCGCACTGATATAAATGTAAGGGCTGCCAATCCTTCTTATAATTTCTTTTTAGTAGTAGTAGTAGTAGTAGTAGTAGTAGTAGTAGTAGTAGTAGTAACTTAAAATCTGTATCAATTTCCACACTCACATAACCACACACATGTTGTCAGACCCCTCTTTTTTACCTGCTGGCATTTTATTACTGCTTTGATTGTTTGTTTAATCATTTTTGGGGGTCAGCTATTCTGGTAGGAGTGGGGCTGCTTGCTGGGGGATATATTCGCTTTGATAGCTTTTTGAGTCACCCTCCCTCCATAAGAAAGGAATGCAGCCAGAAGACATCTACCTTTTCTCCAGACAGCAGAGCCTGGGACCATTGGGAAACAAAATCAAGAGAGATCTGGAGATGCATGCTAAATTGCCAAGTTCTCAAAACATCTTAGTATCTGTGGATTGGCTGGAATTCAAACTGACGGTTGAAGACTGGGGGGAGGAGTTTGAATGGGCATTATGATGTAACCTTTCACGCACAAAATCTTCAGACCTTGCTTTGCTCTACTGCTATCACTAACTCTCAATAAAAGTTCCTTTTGAAACAATGCCTGTTTCAACAGTTCTACTTCCTTGCGCATGCATGCACATGTGTGCGCACGCACACACACACCATGAACAGTATCAGGAGGCAGTCTTCATTGTTCTATTTCTATAGCCCATAAAATGCCACTGTAGATAAATAGATAAATTAACATAGATGGGAATTTTATTTGGCAGTGGACATACCACTAGAGGTACCAGATGTGTGGGCTTGGCCATCAACAGGCAGCAGCAAAAGGCAGGGCTGGGCCATTGGCTTCAGCCTGACTGGGCCATCTGATGCTGACAGATTTATCAACAAGATGTCACTAAATAAGTCAAGGTTTTAATCCTATTTTTGTTGGCTTCGAAATAATGCTCGCTGTTTACTAGAGTTCAGTTTCCAGAGAGCGAGAGCAAAGCTAGGGATTCAAAGACAGGAAGATACTTTGGAGTACAGTAAGGTACCCATGTAGCATTTGTCTCCAATTCTTTGGCTTAACCTCTCTTTCTCTGGTATCACACCAAATTCAAAGTTCAGCACAGCTCCATAATGTAAGCTTTATTCATTAAGTATACATGAGAATGCTGATCTCTGTCCCATGGTCAGACAAATAGCCTCAGTGCAGTCAAAACACATTAATATAGTGCAGACTATAATAGGATGATGTGGTTTGACTCCTGGACTGCCAAGCATCTTGTGGAAATAGCTGGTGTTTGCTCTTCTAGCACAAACTCTGGGCACTTGCACAAGCCCTTGTATCACTTTCATATTGCTATGAAATTGTCCTCATTGATGCGTTTTATCGCTTCTCTGAATTTACCAGCAGTCTCTTCACTTGCCATTGAGAGGGTACCAGATGATATCTTGGCCCGCCCTTGTAATTCCCTCATTGCACTTGTTTTATGCAACAAAGGAAAAGAACAATAATAATTAAACCCACCAACAGGGAGGGAGAGTAACAGATCCACCCCTTGGAGCAACTGAGAGTTAGAGAATGGTTGTGGCTGCAGAGGATAGTTGGGAAATCCCAGGAGTTAGAGGGTGAGAATTCCACTAATGGAAGGCTGTCCTCTTTTCAACTCCAGAGACAATGAGCATATTCACATCGGCAGGTTTTGCTGGTCTGAGTATGGGCTACCAACCATTTCTCAATGGTTAGAATAGATTAACTTGTTTTCTGTTTTCACCAGCATATTTTAGATGTAGTCTGTCTGTATTTTCCTGGCAGGAGCATTCCCTCATCTGGGTCAATGATGGTCATTCTGTAGCACTCTAACCTATACTGCAGGTACTGGTACTATTGATATTTCAGGGCCATAATACTGCACTTGTAATATTTGCTTGAGGTGCAGAGATTTACCCAGCAATTTAAAAATCACTGTTTTTCTTTCCCTGAGCTCTTCACTGGGATTTTTTTTTTTTTTAAATCTACCTATACCATTGAAACACTGGACTCAAAAGAGTGTGAAGGGCAACAAAGATGATTAGGGGACTGGAGGCTAAAACATATAAGGAGAGGTTGCTGGAATTGGGTATGTCTAGTTTAACGAAGAGAAGGACGAGGGGTGACATGAAGTTCCAATATCTCAGGAGTTGCCACAAAGAAGAGGGAGTAAGCTATTCTCCAAAGCACCTGAAGGCAGGACAAGAAGCAATGGATGGAAACTAATCTAGGAGAGAAATAACCTAGAACTAAGGAGAAATTTCCTGAAAGTTAGAACAATTAATCAGTGGAACAACCTGCCTCCAGAAGTTGTGAATACTCCATCACTGGAAGTTTTAAAGAAGAGATTGGACAACCATTTGTCTGAAAGATCATGGTAGAAATTCAGACCAAAGATGGGAGTACAAATGTATTGTATTCTGTACCTTCTAAACTATTAAAGATACCAGGTGAGTGAAAATGTATTTTATGGTCTGAATGGCACTGTTCAATCATCACTTAGTCATCAACCAAATGAATTATTTACAACTACAACCTTAGGCAAATTATCTCTCATCCTACTTCAACTTGCAGGACTCTTGAGAACATAAATTGGAAAAAAAAGTAATACTGCCCTGAAAAAGCATGGTTGTCTTTTTTTCATTATACAGTATCTATTTCATACATTTTCCCCAAAATAGTATCTTCGAGGTACAGTGAATGATGAGAATTGAATTTAAACAGATTTGGAGGATACAAGTTTGAAAAGTCCATAACAAGTTCATCCACATGGTACATTTTTTTCTTTGTCAAGTCGTTAACTTCAATATTTAATGATGATAACAATATGTCCCACTTTTAGATCACCTGCAACAATGCAGGCTAGTGTTTGTTTTATAACTGTCCATTTTTCTTCAATTATCATTACCTTTGACAACTTTCTGTCAACTTTCTCTCTCTCTCTCTCTCTCTCTCTCTCTCTCTCTCTCTCTCTCTCTGTGTGTGTGTGTGTGTGTGAGAGAGAGAGAGAGAGAGAGAGAGAGAGAATTCTTGTTTCTATTTGGAATAACTATTCTTCATAATAAGATGTTGACAGGACTTGGATGAGTTTTTATCTGGATATAATGATCATTTGATGGGAGGGAAACATCTTGAAGGTCAATGCTTATTGACTGAAAAAATACCATCTAAGTTGAGTTGGCCTGCTCTACAAAGGCTAAAACTCCTAATTTGAGAGGGATCTCACCAGTACTTGAATAAACATTGATTGCAATCTGTTCTCCAATTTCTCATAAATGTTCTTCCACAAAGAAGAGGATTTCTGTTTTACTGCTTCATTCTCAGAATGCATTAGAATTTCGGATGGCAGTACAAGATTTATTGTTGCAAAATGGATTTTATTGTTTTTTATTCCTTTTTTAAAAAATCAAATAACTGTAAGTTATTTTGGCACAGGGTATCTTTCAGGAATGTGGTGCTCTGATGTAAGCCATTTGCAGTTCCCCTCCCCCTACATTTTTTTTAAATATTTGCTTTGCTTGCCACTCACACTAATTTGACCTAAGTCATTTTAATTTTTCTTCCATACATAAAATATTTGATGTTCTCCGCCAAATGTTTTCTGGTTAACACAGACACAAAATAAGTAGAATTTGAGACTGTTTTATATATTCACCCCTTATATCTTTGAATTAAAAAAAACGTAGAAATAGAGAATCTGAATGTTAACCCAACTCTAAAATTGATTTTTGTTATACTGTATATCTGAATAAACATAGTGAAGGCCACTCAGAGACACTTTGGATGGTGAGACGGGTAGCGTATGAATTCAATGAATGAATAAATAAATAAATGATCACTACACAACCAGGCAAGATCTGACCTTGGTTGGTCATTTAGTGTGTTTTAGACTTCTTTGCCTACTTTGAAACACAGGCATTTGGTCTCCTTGCATTATTGTTCATATGGCTAAATAATATGAAACCTTAATCCTTTCCCTTTCTTAGAACACAGATGATATGTTAGTGAATGACATATGAGAATAGGTCCTGCACAAATCTTTGGCTCGTACACACATACTGTCACAACTGCTTCTCTAGGGAGCTCTCCACATAGAAAGGAATGTTAAGTGCTGAAAATATTCAAGTTTCCCACTCAATCAAGAGGCTTCTTGAGGGGAGCTATCATTCAAAGGCAAATTTGCTCTGCCTGTGTGGTTTTGACATTTATTTCCAAGGAAGTGTTCCCATCAAAGTGTGTCTATATGTTTGTGTGTATGAGGCTGGCATAATCCCAGATGGCTCCATTCCTGGCAAATCTCTTGATGTCCTAGTTTTATTGAAATGAATGAAGATACATTATATGAAAAGATTGAAAACTTTCTGACACAGTCTTGCAAAGTATTATTCCATGCCATCTAAACCATACTCTTTGGTTATCTTTACCAAGAGTGACCCTCTATATTTTGATCTAAACTTTATGGAAGCCTTTATTTTCACCATGAGGTCTGAATAAGCTGCTGGCCTGTCTTATAGCTATGAACATGCATATTAAAATAATATTTAAATTGCTGGACCTTGCTGGAACCATTCATCTGTTTTATCATGCATGTGAAGCGCATTAACAAGATAAGGGATCTAACTGTTACATTGTATGGACAATCTTTTTTCTGTATTGAACTTCATTTCTTCAAAGTAACCAGTGGCATGACTAGAGGCAAATATATATATGGACACCAGTTCTCTGTCTGATACTCCTTTAAAGCATCCTGTTCTTTCTTTTTTGACTAGAATGCTGGGGGAAATAGAAGTCAGTTCTTGAAATTATTGTATGTCAAGGAACATATGCAATTAGTCTGAGACCCATCCCCATTTTATAACTTTTTCTGATCAATGAGCTAGATTAAAGAGAACAAAATCTATCTATTATGGAGTCAGCATTTACTGATCTCTGGATTATACATTGCCTTCACTCTGGTACGTCTTTCAAGATTCAGCAAGGAAGCTGAACTGGTACTTTCACAGACCACTTTTCTTTTCAAAGAACGCAGTATATACTCTGAAGTTCAGGGCTCCATTTAAATAACCAATGTTCCATCAATTTAGTTAATTGACATTACTGAATTCACTGAGAACTCTTTGTGACTATTTATTCTTCCCCAATCACTCAATAAACATTTTTCCTCAAATACCTGGACAGTTGGCACCACTGTTTTTAAGGGAGAATTTCTCATTAAAAATCTCCTGTGTATGAATCTAAAAAGCAATTTATATATCAGTGATTTTAGTATGAAGGTAATGAATGGAAAATGTATGTAATAAAAAAGCAACAAAATGAAGAATGACATCATGTTGCTAAATCTAGTGTAAATTTTCTGCTTCGTTATTTTCTCCGCTGAATTTCATGTGTAATAACAATAATTTTATTTGCCAATGTCCATTATTACTATTTGTTATTATTATAGCCAGTCTGAGAGTGTGGCACTTTGACTGCGACATGTGAGAAATTACAAAAGAAATTTGAAAGATTGACTTTTAAAATACACAAATATAGATGATGCCTTCTCTTGTGTTTTTGGAAGTAAATTCTTCTTACATATGATTGTTTATTGTATTATTTATTTGCTAAATTTATATGCTGCTCATCTTACTAGACAAAGTGGGTGGCTTACAATGCCATAAACATATAAATATAAAAACATTAATATTAAGAACAATCAAATAAAGGCTAAAAACCAAGAGGACAAAATGGTGTGGGGGGTGGGCTTTTATCTTTCATTCCACCAATCACTTTTAGCATGGCATGCCCCCTTCAGGGCACCAGGTCAATTGGCAAAGACAGGTTTTAAAGTTCTTCCAGAAGGCCAGGAGAGTGGAGATGGCTCTTGCCTCCAGGGCCAAAATGTTCCAGAGGGTGGGAGATAGAAAGCTCTTCTCCTAGACCTGAATTTCCACAGGAGGCCTTTTCTGCTGGAGCAAGTGGGATAGGCCAATCCCATTGGGATGAGACAATTCCTCAACTAATCTGGTCCCATGCCATGAAGGGCCTTAAAAGTGGTAACCTGCACCTTTTCACGTCGTTATCATATGCCAATAAACTTTAGTTAACCAATTAAGGTGTTTGGCTCTTGTTACTACGATGATGATCATTCAGGAAGAAACAGAGTGCAATGTACAGTAGTATTCTAAGAATGACTTTTCTAAATCAAAATAAAATTGATTTGCCAATCATAGGATGATAAACCCACAGCAATAAGCTCCCAATAGGTCTCAGACCGATTTGGAAAGCTCTCTGCTCAGTTGATTCCAACATCTGACAAAATGACATTTCCTCCCTCATAGCTCACTGGGAAGAAAAGAAGTGAAAGAGTGAAAGAGAGAGAAGGGAGTGATTGCCTATAAGCTTGCAATCTGTTGATCACTGGCTTTGATCCTGCTCAGCAATAGCAAGTAGGTCTCAACCTGTTACCTCCAAGGAAATGCTATTCTCAGCAGGAAAAGTTTCCCCACCCCTGCTGTTGTTTCTTTATGAAGAAATGCTTTTTCCTCATATTGTTGCCCAAAGTTTGCACAATTTTTCAGGATGCACATTAGCAAGAGAACTGGCACAATGCTCAACATCTCAAGAAACTTGCTAGTACAGGGCCTCTGCATGCAAGAAAGGAAAACTGAAATCAGTGCCGTACTTTGGATTATTTGACCTGTCTCCCCATGTTTCGCACAGTATTTTAGGGCGCACATTAGCACAAGGCTTGTACAATTGCTGGGGCAATATCTTGATGTATAGCTGCATGGATTATGACTAATTCTTGCACAATATTTTATAAGGCGTCACCAATGCATTACGTTCTTCCGTTAAATCCATCTTTTTCTTTCTACAAACTATCAGATACTTCTGCATCTGGGATGGTTAATTTTTTGCAGCTGAATAATTTGTTATCCAAGAACATGGGTAGCATCAATGTAATTTGTTTTAGGAATTCTTTTGGAATTGGAGAATTAAACAAAAGAGTTATTTTGCTTATTTTGTTTGCAAAAGAGAAAGAAGACTTTACCTCCAATCAAATCCACTCATTTGAATGGCTCTTGGAAAGGATTAGAATTCTCGGGTTGTTACACAACTATTAGCAGTAACAACTAAATAAAACTATCATATTCAGAGGCAGATGGTGGAAATAAACAAATCGGAATAGTTGTGATATTCATCTCTTGCTTCTGAGATATGAGAGTATAATGCTGGATGAAACTGAAGAGTTGAGCTATCTAAACTAACCTTGAGCTGATTGGCAAGCATATTAGTATGCTCTAAATTCTATGTACAAGCATAGAATATTCAAAGAGTCAATTCACATACATAAAATGCTGATTACATTAAATGCCTAGGCAGAGATAGTTGGGATACATAGCCTGCAAATCATTTCTTTCTTTCTTTCTTTCTTTCTTTCTTTCTTTCTTTCTTTCTTTCTTTCTTTCTTTCTTTCTTCTCCTCCTCCTCCTCCTCCTCCTCCTCCTCCTCCTCCTCCTCCTCCTCCTCCTTTCCCGCAGATGCAGGGTCCACTTTTCAGATCGACAAACGCCACCTTGTATGATCAAATGCAGCATTCAAGTAATGTCTATATTTTGATGGATATGACTGTAGATTCATTTGTTGCAACAATAATAACAACAAAAAAACCTGACCAACCTGCTTGTTGCCCGGGCCTGGGACAAGGAATGAATGAGCAAAGGTATGTTGCTGTGTCTTAAAATGTATTCAGAAATGGCTACAGCTTCTTTTATAGAGGGATGCAAACATTTTAATTGGTCTTTGAGTGACTTGTTGAGTTTTGCAATCTGAAAGATCCTCTCTCTCACATTAGTACAGAAGTATTTCAGCAGCTATTGGGGGATGGACAAGGGAGTGTTTCTATCAGGTGTTTAATTTTCTTCATATTGACTTAATTGTTTTTGCTTTCAGATCTGGAGTTAAAGACTGAAACTATCATGGTGATTCAGCATCACTTTGGAGAAAATAAAGTTATTGACAGTAAATAAATAATAACAGTAGTAGTAGTAGTAATAATAATGATAATAACAATAGTAGTAGTAGTAGTAGTAGTAGTAGTAGTTGGAAGGGACCTTGGAGGTCTTTTAGTCCAACCCCCTTCTCAGGCAGGAAATCTTGTACCATTTCAGACAAGTCTCTTCTTAAAAACTTCCAGTGTTGGAGCACCCACAACTTCTGGAAGCAGGTTGTTCCATTGGTCAATTGTTTTAACTGTCAGGAAATTTCTCCTTAGTTCTAGATTGCTTCTCTCTTTCGTTAGTTCCATCCATTGCTTCTTGTCCTGCCTTCAGGTCAATGGTGGGATTCAACTATGTGAACAACCGGTTCTCTATGTGGATGCCGCTTCCGGAAGTCTGTTCTGGGCCTGGGCAACAAAAAATTAGCTACTGGTTCTGCCGAAGTGGTGAGAACCAGCTGAATCCCACCACTGCTTTGGAGAATAGCTTGACTCCCTCTTCTTTGTGGCAACCCCTGAGATATTGGAACATTGTTATCATGTCATCCCAGTCCTTCTCTTCATTAAACTAGACATGCCCAATTCCAGCAACTGTTCTTTATATGTTTTAACATCCAATCCCCAGGTCTTCTGGTTGAAAGCCAAGGAAAGCTATACATCCCCTTTGCAGTGGGATGAGTTTACCACAGAGATTGACATGAGATGCACGATTTTGGCTGCCAAAATTATGTCCAGATTAAGAAAAGATGTTCAAGATAGTCCACATGACTCCTTCCAGCTGGGTGAATAAAGCACAGGAATTCCCATTTCATGTTTGCTTGTGGGTTGGGAGTCAAAGGAGAAACTATCTTTGCTCATAGTTGTTAATTCAGCCTGTTTTAGGGACATTAAGTTCAACCGAGTCTCAATTCTTAACCAATCTAAATTTGCATTTCTTTTTTCTGTTGCTTTAGAACAGTGTTTCTCAACCTTGACAATTTTAAGGCATGTGGACTTCAACTCCCAGAATTCCACAGCGGAATTCTGGGAGTTGAAGTCCACATGCCTTAAAATTGTCAAGGTTGAGAAACACTGCTTTAGAAGGATTAGAATCTTTTGGATGACGAATTACACCATATTCAGTAAGTGGGTTGCCTTCTTCATTTTTAATATAATTTTAAAAAAATATTTTCTAGAGTTAACAGCAATATGATGCTTAAAATATGGATTTTAGAAAGTTTATCAATGGATTAAGGGCTCGGATGGACTTGGAATTATAATTTGAATTTTTTTGGAAGAATTCCATTCATGACAAAGTGTCATTGTTTACCCTTTTACTAGCCATAATAAGATAATGGGACTTTAAAGGTTGGACAATAGAGAGAGCTAGAGTAGAGGTCCCCAACCTTTCGGGCACCAGGGACCGGTTCCGTGGAGAAAGTTTTTTCCATGGACCGGAGAGTGCGTGGTTTTGTATGCTGTCTGCATCCCATGGATAGGGCTTTGCTTGCTTGTGCAGACTGGTTGCTGGCATGCCATGGCCCGGTACCGGTCCACAGACTGGGGGTTGGGGACCCCTGAGCTAGAGGATTACAAAAGAAGGGAAGGAAATACTTTCAATACCAATACAGTAAGCTGTTTAATGAAAAACTATGAAAAATTAATGAAAATTTATGAAAATGATTTTCCAGCCTCTTGGAAGTGATTGATAAATGGACAGTTAAGAATGCAGTACTCTGGATAAATTTGAAATTATAGTAATCGGAATGTTGATATCAGTGTGGCAATGTGGCAAAAAATGAGAAGGATGTAGAAAAGGATTTACTGGACTTTCAAATGAAACAGGATGATGCTTCAGTGTCTAAAGGAGATACACAGCAAATAAACAGAAAAGAGAGGTGGATATATTTTTCTTTTAGGTTAGAACTGTGGTGGTGCAGTAATTAAAGTGCAATATTGCAGGCTAATTCAGCTCACTGCCAGGAGTCTGATCCACACCAGTTCAAGGTTGACTCAGCCTTCCATCCTTCCAAGATTAGTAAAATGAGGACCCAGATTGCTGGGGAGCAATATGCTGACTCTGTAAACTGCGTAGTCGGGGTTGTAAAGCATTACGAAGTGGTATATAAATCTAAGTGCTACTGCTATTTACTGGATTTGAAAAAGAGATCTGTTAAAACTCTGAAGAACTTTCTGAGAAGTGTTCAAAGAAAGACAAATTTTTCTTGTTTGATTTGCAAAACCGATTTGTTAAAGTTTTAAAAGATCATTTGGGGAAGAAGTTTAAAAAATGTGATAAGAAATCAAGCTGTGGGACTCTATTTGAAGGTGTTAAGAAGTAAGATAGTTAAAAGTATAAGGAAGGAATACAAGGCGGTTTGTTCAATTAAGGTTAAAACAGATAATTAGTTATGACAACCTTTACTGGACTTTTGCTGATAAGAAATGAATGACAAAGATTTTGGATTTAGTTTTTAGTTAAGAGATAAGCTAAGAGGTGAGGAGAGTATATGTTGTAATTTAAGAATGACAATAAATTTACTTACAATTTGAGTGTACTTGTTGGGATGAAGGCAGGAAGTTATTTTTTCTTTTTTACTGTGTGTGTGTGTGTGTGTGTGTGTGTTGTACTCTTTTTATTTTTACTATAATTGCCACTAAAATTATTTGAGGGAAAAAAGACTGAGATTAAAGTACAGGACCTAACAACCTTGAATAATTTGCTTAAAAAATTCACCATTAGAAAAGCTTTGAAGTTTTAGTTGACTTCATTAGTTAAAAACTGGAAAAACTACAGTATTGCAACAAAATGATTGAAACCTTTGAGAACTAATAAACAGCATGAAGCACAACCTAGCCAGATGCCATTCTTCAGCAAAGAAATTGCAAAAGGAAATGGCTGAAGCTAGAATTGATCAAAAACATTGATAACACTTGTTCGATTCAGATCAGAATCCTGGCTTTTTATCCAACCTCAGGTATTACAAATAGGATAGAGGGAATTTAAATATTTATCAAATTTTAAATAATTTTATAGTAATTATTGATGCTCTAAATCTGTGCTTCCCAAACATGGATAAATTATGCAAAATTGGCTAAAGACAGGTAAAGCCATTACCAATCATAACAGAGCCATTTAAATTGACTGAAAGTGTTTTACATACATTGGGTAAAAAGGGTTTTCTGATAAGTGGTATTTGTTAATGAAGAAAAACATTTGGGAAGTGCTGCTCTAAATGATTATCAATTATTTCCAAATGCTTATATATGTTCTCCCCAGAATTGCCACAGATCTTGCATTTCATATTCATTTGAACATAACTCTTCACCATTTCTCTTTTATAGCTATGCACATCTCTATTCAAGCCTGTAGTAGAGAAAAGCGCTTGATGAAGGAGGCTCCAGAAAAAAATGACACCATACAAAATAATAATAATAATAATAATAACAACAACAACAACAACAACAATAACAATAACAATAAAGTTGGAAGGGACCTTGGAGGTCATCTAGTCCAACCCCCTGCTCAGGCAGGAAACCCTATACTATTTCAGACAAATGGCTGTCCAGTCTCTTCTTAAAAACTTCTAGTGTTGGAGCATTCACCACTTCTGGAGGCAGGTTGTTCCACTGGTTAATTGTTCTAACTGTCAGGAAGTTTCTCCTTAGTTCTAGGTTGCTTCTCTCCTTGATTAATCTCCATCCATTTCCATCCATTATGAATCTTTTAAGTGTGGTAATCTTTGGTTGTTTTCTTTAGGGACAGCAAACAGCTCTCCAGATTTCATTTTCAGGTCCTCCTGAAAAGTGTTACTTGTTCCTCTCCTGCAAAGCTGGTGCCAGATCACCGAGCCATCATTTGAAAAGGGACATAATGCAAAAGTTGTAATGACAGAAGCACTGTTTGTTATCTGAAGATGCCTTCTAATTCATTTCTAAAACATATCCAGAGCAACTTATAGTGATGGCATACCATGTTTCAACAAAGCTCGAAGCAACAGTCATGCGCTAGTCTTCCCACACTTGTATATCTTTTGGAAGGGATTGGGGTAACACTGATCCCCAGATGCCAAGAATGAAGTGTTTATTCGTTAAGTTTCCTGCTTTCAGACTGGCAGGACATTCTGTTTTTCCTCTCAAAGAATAAAAGAAAAACAGTGGCATGTGATACTTTTTTCTTTTAACCTTTTTCAGTTCTGCTGTGAAGCTCAGTGGGGGAAGAATCATTAACTATAATAAAGGGCACTAGGTTTCCCTGCTTCATAGTTTTTCAATCATATTTTATTTTCCCCCACCCCATCACGGACATTTTAATCATATGTGCATGTTTGTGAACTGCTGAGAGTCCCTAACTGGATTGCAACAGGGTAGAAATATAGTAAACTATCTTTTTCTGACCAAGTGATCAAAAACAGGATTGCAGAGAAGGTTAGATACTGAAATGTGTCTCTTGCATAGCTATATACTTTTTGGTTTTATAATTCCAATGAGAAAAAGTAATAAAGCTGCTGATCCTTTTTTTGACTTGCAACTACAATTTCTTGGTTTTGCTTTTTTTAATTATTGATTTTCCTTGGCTGACACAAAACTACTGGAGTCTCAATAACTTATAATGTAATAATGTAACAGTAAATGAGAAAATATCAAAATAACAATTACATATTAAATTTAAGCTACAAGTTATTAGGAGTTTGTTTAAAAAGTTAAAATCTCTTTAAGGCTGCTTTGAAATCTACTAATAGCCATTTTCTTATTTTGACCTAGAATGTGTTCTGCAGGTTAAGGTGGCTATGGAGAAGCTTCTGTTCCGGTCATACACAACACTGTTTAGACAAAAGCAAGCTGACACATTATGTATTAGCTTGCTTTGTGAAGTCAACCAGTGCAAATTTATTTTATGTCATGTTGCCCTTCTGTCCAGGAGAAAAACATCTTTTTTAGGTTCATGGCCATTTTGTGAGATAGGCCAGACTGAAAGATAATGACTGGCCCAGATTCAGCAAGTGACATTTGCAGATAAAAATGAATGTGAATATAGGTTTCTTATCTAATACTCTATCTCCTATTTCACAATGTTCCATAATAATAATAATAATAATAATAATAATAATAATAATAATAATAATAATAATAATAATTGGAAGGGACCTTGAAGGTCATCAAGTCCAACCCCCTGCTCAGGCAGGTAACCCTATACCATTTCAGACAAATGGCTGTCCAGTTTCTTCTTTAAAACTTTCAGTGTTGGAGCATTCACCACTTCTGGAGGCAGGCTGTTCCACTGGTTAATTGTTCTGTCAGGAAGTTTCTCCTTAGTTCTAGGTTGCTTCTCTCTTTGGTTAGTTTCCATCCATTGCTTCTTGTCCTGCCTTCAGGTGCTTTGGAGAATAGCTTGACACCCTCTTCTCTGTGGCAGCCCCTGAGATATTGGAACACTGCTATCATGTCCCCCCTCGTCCTTCTCTTCATTAAACTAGACATACCCATGTTCAATATACCTCTGCCTCTTACTGAAACTGAAGAATAAATGTGATTTCTTTGAGCAATTATCTGTGAAATTCTCTGTTGCTGGAACACATTAATTGCCAAAGTGTGAAAGGCTTTTTAGACAATATACATTCATTGTAAAATGCTTATTAGTGCATTTATCAATTTACATTGAGCCTATATTCCAAAACAAGGCAGACAGTAATGGGGAATGTTTGTATTTTTTATCCTATACTATTAATACTTCCAAAAACAGAGTACAAGATTTATTAGCAAGACAATTAGAAGAGTGTATATATTAGTTTGATGTTGTTTTTAAACAACTAATCTCTTCATAAAAACATAGCATTTAGATTCCAGGAAATAACTGCCAGAGACTTGATGGCAACATCTAGTGTCTCTTGGCTGATCTTGAAAAAAGCAGCATCAGACCTTGGACAGGAGACCATCAAAAAAATTCCAGGACTTTAGATTAGATTGGGAAATTTTAGAAATATCTGCAGCATTGTGTTGTTCAAAGCTCAAGCTTCAGCAAATACTGTAGGGAAATTCCTGCAAAGAATGACTTCTGTTCTTTTTAACCCCATTTACCAACAATAAATGGAAAATCTACTGCATTTACTATCATGTAACGAAGTAATATTACACACAAACATGAACACACACACACACTCATACAGAAGCAAGCGTAGAGTGCATATAGTTCATTCTGATTATAGGGCTAGAAGGGAAGGGCTTCAGGTGAAAGAGTAAACAACATTCCAAGACATTCCTTACTGGATCCTCCCTTAGAGATGTATTGGGGGAATTTTGTATTTGTCTGGATTGTTTTCTCTCTGCCTGATTTAACCCATTTTTAAACTTTTGCTACCTTTTCCCACTATACCAAGTTTGGTCTCCTTCTGTTCAGATTAATAGATAGAGAGATGGAATGCTGAAACCTTTTCCATGATTTATTCTCAAAATTCTGGATCTTGCAGTTCTGTGATTCCTTCAGGTGTACCTACCACTGTCAAGCTTCTGCATTCCGGACTGGTTGTAGTTTCTGAATGCTGGTCAAGGACAGCCCCATGTAAGACACATTGCAATAATCCGATTGACTAAGGTTTAGCTGTGGTGAATATTCCATTTATAAGTTAATGGGGAGTAAACAGGAAGTAAGGAACACAAATCTCTTAGTGAGTAGATCAAATACTCTCAGATCAAGTCAGTGGTGGGATTCGAATATGTGAACAACCGGTTCTTTGTGTGGATGCCGTTTCCTGAAGTCTATTCTGGGCCTGGGCAACAAAAAATTAGCTACCGGTTCTGTTGAAGTGGTGCAAACCAACTGAATCCCACCACTGGATCAAGTCCTTTACAAGATCATAACTGAACAGGAGTTCCTAAACTTTGCAATCATACCTCCCTTTAGTGTAATCTTAATGTGGATACATCCCCTAAAAATCCAAACACTAAAATAGATACAAAATGAACAATGAAAACAATACAATAAAAATTTGGGAAAGGTGAATTTTTTTTGGAATTATTATAAAATGTACAACTAAAAGGTTCTTCATACTCCCCTGGACCTTGTCTGCACTCCCTAAGGGAGATACACCGCACATTTTGGGAAGGATTATTGGCTTATCCAGAAAACCACTATGTCCCAGCTTGAAGATACATGATGTGCTAAAGACATGTCTTCACAATGAAGCTACCATTTCATAACAGTCATTCCCAGACATTTTAGATCCCATGGAGGAGGAAAAGCCTAAGGAAGCTGGTAACCTGTTGAACTCCAGCTGAACCATTGCAGGATGACCTTCTCTCACCCAGAAGTCCTATGCAGTCATATTTCTACTTTGGTTTCCAGAAAGTGTTTGTGTACTTTTGTTGAGCTGGGAGCTTGCAATACACCAGGATTTATAATTGAAAACTATTGTCAACTGTGAGAGGAAAGTGGGGCATTGTACACCATGCCACTTTTGAAATGAGTCTGTGCATTCAAGGCTGTTTATGACTCCTCATGACTACCGAGACAAGTCCCTGCAGTTTTCTTGGCAAGATTTCAGAAGTGATTTTTCCATTATCTGCTTCCCAGGGCTGAGACAGGGACTGTCCCAAGCTCACCCAGCTGGCTTTGTGCCTAAAGTGGGGCTAGAGTTCACCATGTCCTGGTTTCTAGGGAGCTTTGAGGTCTTAACCACTACACCATATTGGCTATCTCTTTGAAATCGATACCCTTTTAAAACAAAGCAACAAGAATGGGTGGCAAAAGTGAGGAAAGGTTTGCTCATAATGATAACCAATTCAAATGAGAGGTGATAGGTTTGTTGCAAATTAGCAATTGTGTGGTAAAATTAGAATCCTCAAATGTGGCATCCATTTTCTTTTATGCCCACCAGAGCTGTAAATGTTTACTATAAGAGATATTCAACAATAATTTCAGGGGGGGGGAAAGCAGAATTGACTTTAAGCTGCGTAATGTGGCCTTGACAGAATTAAGTCAGAAATTATGGAGGCAGCCAAACCTACTTATCTCATCTGTACCTTCACAGAGGTTTGTACAAAAACAAAATTAGCTATGTTTCAACTTCAGGTTAAAAATGCATCTTCACCCAATTACCTTAATTGCTTTGTGGTTTGCGTTTTAATCTTCTCAAAGGTCTCTCGGTTGCTGGATCTCTTTCAATATACATTTCTCCAAGAAGAAAAAGTACTTGGACAAGTTCATTCTTGAACTAGTAGATTTCTAAAGGGAACTCATTTATTTCTGCACATTTCAGGTATAACTCTGGATCCCATCCACTGAAGAGTTTACTTAGAAGTCTTGACAGAAAACCTACAGAGTAAACTTCCATATGTTCTTCTACATATGGATTTGCCCCTAGGATTTTGGTGTAGGACAATACCGTTTAAGGGATTGTTATTTGATTCTGATTTCTGAATGGTCTGAAAATCTAGCCCTTTTTCTGCCTCAAAATCTTTAATTATGAACATACATTAAAACATTAAAACATAAATTACATAAAATATAAATTAATAAATTTAATTGAGATGGTCTTCACTGTCATCTGGAAATCAATGGCAAATCTCCTTCTTATATCTTGCTTAGTGCCTGTTAGTTTAATATAAAATACTTCAGCATAATAATTTAGTATAAATCTCTTCTGTTTTGCTTGTAAATTATTAGAAGATTGATGCCAAATAGTACTTTTCGGAGATCTCTGTAGTAATTGCAGTAAAAGAGGACATGTGGACATAGTTTTCCACATATAGGCATTTTATTACCGTATATCTGCCATAGAAAAGTGCAAAAGATAACTACATTGTCTAAAACATGTTTTCCTTAATCTGGAAAGAGTTAACCAGCTCAAATAATTCAGTACTCGGTCTCTAAAAGGTTCGCCATCACTGGACTGGAAGACCTCTACAGTCCCTTCCAGCCCTGTGATTCTATGAGTGCCTAAGTAGCTATTATCTCTCTTAAAGAGAAGAATGCTGCAGCAGGTAATGCTAATCTCAGTGAACCGTAGAGCTGATTTCTTTGCTCCTGCCCCATCGTGGACCACTCTTTGGGCAATACTGCAGCTCATGTAAAATCTTAAGTTCCAGCTCCCAATTTCATCTTAAGTTTTGTTTTTTCCCCCAGCACATTTCAGTCCGTAGCTGAGACCTGCATTAGGGAGAGTTCAGAATTAAACTTGCCCATAGCATTCTCTACCTTTCAACTTGCCTGTATATACACAGATTGGCTTTTTTCCTGGAACATCAATATTTCATGGGCATAGTACATGATAGCCAGGGCCATAGTATTGCACTGAAAAATGGGTAGAGTAGGGAAATAAATAGCAGTATAGAAAAGTGCTATAGAAAGAGATTTGCTCTGTCTTGGTCCATTGGTTGTGGTCAAACATTAACGGAATAAAAGTTGGAAGGGAACTTGGAGGTCTTCTAGTCCAGGGCTTTTCAAGCAATAGTACGGGTACCACCTGTGGTACATTGGCACCTGGCAGGTGGTACGCGACCATCCTAGAGAAGTGGTAGGAGGGGAGGGGAATGAGCTGAACTGGTGGCAGCACTGCACAAGCCTGAGCGAGAGATGACTGGAGCTGCAGGCTGTCAGGGCTCAGCAGAAGCACTAGGATCAGTGCCAGGATCCATCTGGAGCTCGGCACTGATCCTGGTGCTTCTGCTGAGCCCTGAAGAAGCACCAATCAGCTGGAATGTTGCAGCATCTCCAGGGTCTTGTGATTTACATTCAGATGCTTGGCAACTGATTCATATTTATGACGGTCACAGTGTCCCAGGGTCATGTGAAGTGACCAAAACTGCTGCACCCACCCAGCAGACGGGGGGAATAAAAACCAAACACCCCCCATCCCACCCCCGCTGCCAATCCTCAACAGAAATGCTCACAACAATGAAAACCTTGGACAGGAGGAAGAGCGCTGCCGGGTGGGCAGGCAGGTGTCTTGCTCAGCTGTGGCTTGGGGAGGCACTTTTTTCAGTGCCATTGTAACTTCGAATAGTCACTAAGTGAACTGTTCTAAGTTGAGGACCACCTGTACTTTATCACTTTTTTCCTTTTGGGGGGGGGGTCATCTTTGACACTTTGCTATGTGACTGGTGGTATTCAGATATTGCCGTATCCTAAAGTGGTACAATGGGTGAAAAGGTTGAAAAGCCCTGATCTAGTCCAATCTGCTGTTTAAGCAAGAAAATATACCATTTCAGACAAATAGAATAGAATAGAATAGAATAGAATAGAATAGAATAGAATAGAATAGAATAGAATAGAATAATAACCTTATTGTCACTTTGAATGTACACTAATTGGCATACATTAAAATGAAATTCCATTGCATACAGCCCTCAAAGAGTCACCACCTCCAATATTCAATACATAAATATGACATCCATAAATAAATAAATAAATATGCATATACCCACATAAATGACACAGAGAAATAACACAGTCTAGTTCGGATTATGTATACATGTGCATGGTAAGAAAAGCGAATCTTATACTCCTTTTTTTTTTTACAGTAATTACGTAACGGTAATCTAATATTTACATTTCCCCCTTATTATTCTTTAAATATTTGTCCTTATAGCCCCATTATTTCTTATTTACATTTTTTTTCCTTCATGTTCTACTTCTTACTAAGAATAATTCATATTATTATTATTATAGTATAAAAAAAGAAAGAAAGAAAAGCGAATCTTGCGAGTTCACCAGTCAGATGGCAGAGGGAACAAAGCTATTACAGAATCAGGTAGTCCTGCTAGAAATACTTCGAAACCTCCTCCCAGAGGGAAGCAACAGAAACAGACCGTAAAGTGGGTGTGTGGGGTCTCTAACAATGCTTTGAGCTCTAACCACGTAGTGCTTATAAGCAGCATTCTGAATACCGGGGATCAAGCTTCCTATGATCTTCTAAGCTGTCCTTACCACTCTCTGTATGGACTTTCTATCTGAGGCACTGCTGCCACCAAACCAGAGGGTGATGCAGTTTGTTAAAATGCTCTCAGTTGTGCTTCTGTAAAAAGTGGCCAGGACAGAAGGAGAAAAGATGTGCTCTCCTCATCTGACACAGGAAATGCAGACGCTGGTTTGCACGCTTCACTAAGGATGACATGTGGAGAGACCAATTCAGATTGTTAGTTATCTGCACTCCCAGATACTTAATACTGTGGGCCACCTGTACAGCTGCATCCTTGATACTGAGTGGAGCATGACTTTGCCGTCTCTTTCTAAAATCTACAATCATCTCCTTTGTTTTATCAACATTTAGAACCAGGTTACTTTTATTGCACCAGTCCACCAGAGCTTTCACCTCTTCCCTATAAGCATCAACTATTCCACTGATGAATTGTTCTATCTGTCAGGAAATTTCTCCTTATTTCTAGATTGTATCTCTTTTGATTAGTTTCCATCCCTTGCTTCTTGTCCTGCTTTGGAGAACAGTTGATTTCCCCCCCCCCTTTTTTTTTTTGTGGCAGCCCCTTATATATTGGAAGACTGCTATCATGTTATCCCTAGTCCTTCTTTTCATTAGACTACACACACCCAATTCCTGTGACCATTGTTCTTATGTATTATATTAAATATTATTATATAAAATATAATATATATGCATACTATATATTTTCATAGGATTTGTACATATTCTGCATTGGTATTTTATAGCTTCCTAAGCTTTGGTTTTGTCCTTTCAAATTTGTGGACAAATATTTTCAGAAAATACACACATGGAAGGAAAGCTTCCGTGTGGGTCCAACATCCTCCCTGCCATAGTATTCATGAAGCCAAATACTTCCAAACAGAATTGGGGAAAATTTCCAAAAGGCTTTTGGCCAACACAAAAGCCTACAGCTGCTACGTTGCAGGTTACTACAGGGCTTTTATATCACAGTAGAGGTGCGCTGTCTCAAAGGAAACTGCATATGGTATCTCTGATGTTGTCGTTTCGGTAATCTCTGCCCTACTTCCAACTCTTGTATTACTTTAGTGGGAATCTCTAAGTAGCAAAACCAGGCTTTTCTTTTGTGGGAAGTCAGCCCCCAAGAGAAGGAAATATTAAAAGGGCAGAAAAATATATTTCCTCAAAGGATCTTAAAGAAGCAGAAAAGCACGCCCAGTTTTCTTAATAGCCCCAAGTCTCCCTTTCCCAAGCAGAAACCAGCTCTGTAGAAATGCAGATGTAAACCATCCAGGAAGGTTGGAGCCCCCCAGCTAGAAGATTAAGAAGACAAAGATACCTAAAATCTACATATCCCACCCAAACTCTAAGACAGGACATAATAGGATTAACCCACAGATGCCAAAGTGACACAGGTCAAAGTTCATGCCACAGGAACAACTCCAAACAAAAGGCTCCAGAGGGTATAAAACGTACTCCCTATATGTGTTCTGTCTTTTTCTTCCAGAGCCATCTTTCTGTCTGACTCTCCCCTTCAATAAACTGCAACCTTCTTTCTAAAGAAGGTTGTAATGGTGTGCTGCAGCTACCAAAAAGGCCAACACAGTGCTAGGCTGCATTAACAGAGGGATAGAATCAAGATCACGTGAAGTATTAATACCACTTTACAATGCCTTGGTAAGGCCATACTTGGAATACTGCATCCAGTTTTGGTCACCACTATGTAAAAAAGATGTTGAGACTCTAGAAAGAGTACAGAGAAGAGCAACAAAGATGATTAGGGGACTGGAGGCTAAAACATATAAGGAACGGTTGCTAGAATTGGGTATGTCTAGTTTAACAAAGAGAAGGACAAGGGGGGACATGATAGCAGTATTCCAATATCTCAGGGACTGCCATAAAGAAGAGGGAATCAAGCTATTTTTCAAAGCACCTGAAGGCAGGACAAGAAGCAATGGGTGGAAACTAATCAAGGAGAGAAGCAACCTAGAACTAAGGAGAAACTTCCTGACAGTGAGAACAATTAATCAGTGGAACAGCCTGCCTCCAGAAGCAGTAAATGCTCCAACACTGGAAGTTTTTAAGAAGAGACTGGACAGCCATTTGTCCAAAATGGTGTAGGGTTTCCTGCCTGAGCAGGCGGTTGGACTAGATGACCTCCAAGGTCCCTTCCAACTTTATTACTATTATTATTATAAAGGAGTCGCCATGTTGTTTATTCCCAGCTTGGACTGAACCATGCTGAAGACTTTTCCTTCAACACTTTCTATATAAAATCTTAGTATGAGGAACTAATGGCCGTGTTAATGTTTTACAGGAGCAAATACAAAATCGTGATAAAACGTTTTAAGAAGAACAGATTGACTGTGGCATGATTTTTTATGAAGCTCACTTCATCGGATGCATGGTCTGTTACCCTCACTTGGCAGGCACGCTGTTCTTATGTTTATATGAATACAGAAGGGAAAAATGTGAATAAGTCAAGAAAGCAAATGATACATTAGAGATATAGAGCTACAGTCTGTGACATTTTTAAATGCCAAATCAGAGGGGCATAAAATGCATGCACGAGATTTCATGTGCGAATGTTAAATAAAGTTCAGGCTCTGAAGAAGCATTTAGCTATAAGATAACAAAGCGTCTTTTCCTCCAGTTACATTATACTTTGAATCACACAGAAAGCAGATACCACAATGATTCAGATGTAGGCTGGATGATTCAGGCAAATTACCAGGAAAAAAAAGAGAGAGAGAGAGAGGGGAGGGGAAGGGGTAAAGCACAGCTCAGCAGTGGAATTTTACAAACTTTTTTTAAAAAAACTATCTTGTTTCAAGAGGAGCAGGCAGATTAACCTGCCCACTGGTATTCTAGCAAAACAAAATTAAATCAGGTACTGGCATGCAAAGCCGAGTTGCACTTCTCATAGTTAATGATAATATGAATATGATAAAAGAAGCTGATCCAGTAATGAAACTTAAGCAACATTAAACTGAGACTATTCATTTGGCTGGCATTGTGTCCTGGCTGTAATTAAGTTAGCTAAGTGAGTATATGTTCTGCTGTTTTGTTTCATTCGCTTTTATTTTTTTATTTATTTATATTTCACACTTCTAAAGCACCCATCTCCCTTAAAGAGGGGCTCTGAGCAGTGTACATACCCCGATTAAAAAAATGTATAAAAATAACATTAAAATTAATGTTAATTTTTTTTAAAGTATAGAATAATGAGAATTAAACATCATTAGCGGGGCGAATCCTAAGATGGCCTATGAATGGTTACATTTTTTTCCTTACTGAAATTTTAGTTGATACTGACAGTGTTGTTATTCATTCTGGGATAATTCTGTGATGAGCTAACTACACAATAGAAACAGTTAAGTAAAGATTCTCAGTAACACAAGCTTGTTGGCACTGAATCCATTTGTGATAAGAATAAACATAAAAATCCATTAGTGAAATATAACTGGATTTGAAATGATTTAAAAATATTTCTAGGATATCAGATTGTGGCATGCTAACTATAATAACTGCCGATAATCAATAATGAGCACACATAATAGTAATAAGAAAAAATACAAAATGTTTTTTTGGGAATGTAACTGGTATTGTTATTCTCCAAAACAGATTGTTTTTTTTTTTAACAACTGTGCTATGATCTTTTAGTCATCTGATCACAGAGAAAAAAAAAGTAAGAGGAACATTATGTTCCTGCTTATCAGAAAAATGCTTGTATTTTCAAAACGATTAAAATAAAATGCAGAACTATGGGATATGACCAGTTACTGGATTAAACTCTGCAAATCTTTGGCATCTGTGGCAGAGAATGTATTAATTACTTAACTAGTCAGATATACTATATAGATATAGATATACTAACAAGATTCAAGGCTGTTGACAGATTAAAGACACTCTATTCTGGATTTTTGTTCCAGAGCAGCCTCAAAATACTTCCATCTTGTAAAGTGACCTAATCATTTGCCATTTATTTGCCAGTAGTTTTTCTTGCTTGAAAAACATCAAAACGAGAGAAAGAATTAGACTCCTTATTGAAAGAAACATTTTCCTGAATATTTTGTTTTGCAGTTCTTTAAAAGGCGAATCACATTAATTATAACCATCTTCTGTAATACAACTGAGGTTCAGTTTCCAAAATTCACACAAGCTTCTGTAGTTGGAATGCTGCCCCCTAGGAACTGCTGTATTGGTTGTTTCTAGGCTGACAGATGGCTAATTTCTAGTTTTGTTTTGTGATTCCACTGCGGTACCAAACTAACTACTGTTTAGCAGATTCCTCAGCCAAGTTAGTTAAAGTTTTCTAAGACTGTATAGAGATGCACTATAAGCCTTCTTTTGCATTGTCATCATTGGTTTGTTTGTGCCTACCCAATTTCTTCCTGTTGAGTGTTTTATTTTATTCGGGATAGCTGTTCCAGTGAATATGATGTTTCAAACATCTTCTCTTGCATTTAGATTCCAGAATAAATTCCACTTCATACTCTTGTTCCTCAACCAAAAAAACCTGGGGGCAGTGGGGTGGGAGGGAGAGCCAACAGAATTTTGAGTTCAGTTTTTTTAGATCGGTGGGCAGAAGACAAGCACATGAGAGAAAGCTATATCAATCCCCATCCCCAGTCTTGGCAGCCTCTTGTCTATGGACATCTGCAGCTCATTTTTATGTAGCCTTGGCCAAATCTGAGGAACTGTGTAGTCTATGTTCCAGTAAAAAGTCAGAAGGGCATGCCACAATAGAGACCGGAATTCTGGAAGGCAAAATGCGGGGATGGTAACCGCAGACTGGGTTGAAAGACAAATGTGCTTATGGAAGAATGAATTTGTATAAGCCAGTCCTGCATGAGGCAACTTTCACTGCAATTGTCCTACTGACAAGAAGCATAACATCTCTAGTAGTGTTCTAAAGGCTGATTCACTTTCTTTGATTGCTCGTTCAAGACCGGATGATTTCAAAGAAATCTTTAAACTGAGTGTGTAATCGCTGGATCTGTATCTCTGTGTGCAGTCCTTGCAGCTTTCTTGGCAATTATTTTTCAGAAATAGCTTGCCCTTGTCTCCTTCCTAGGGCTGAGAGAGAGTGACTGGTCCAAAACTGGCTTTCTGCCTAAAGCAAAATTAGAATTCACCATCTCCTGGTTTCAAATGCCTTAACCACTACACCAAACTCACTCTAACCACTGGAAGAGAGCCATTCAAAATATTAATGTAAATCAGTGTCAACTGATGTAAAACTTCCAAAACTTCTGTATAAGTTCAGGCTTATGTTCTAAAATACCACGATTGGTTAAGCTCCTATGCCTAAAATGTTGTATGGTTGTTCTAAGCTAACTGAAGGCTCCTGCAAGGAATACAATAAGCCATCTTGGTAAACGAATCCATTGTCACAAAAATGGTTGAACAACCCCGTGCATGTGGAAGAACAGTAAGAAAATTCATTTTTTATAGAATCTCAAGGTCCAGGAGATTATGAGCTGAGAGGAAACTGAAAGGGTGGCTGAAGAAAACTGGTTTTTCAGGGACAGCCTTGGACAAACAATGCAACAGGATTTATTTAGAAAATTTATATAGCTGATCACTCACTCTCAGTGACCATGGGTGGCTTACAAAAAATAAAAACCTAATATACAACAATAAAAAAACAATATTCCCCCCCCCCATCTCCCTGGCCAATCATGTAATCCTGACATCTCCTTTCACCCTTGGCTGCCAGAACTCCCTTACTCAGTGCAAAGTTCTAAATACTAGCCCATGTTCCTGAAGCTCTATTATTATCGCATAGTTGCAATATTTTTCCCTTAGTGGACAGAGAACATGACCATTATGAAGCACTTGTCCATCTTTCACAAAGAAATGGTGAGGTGTGCTAGGGTTCATCCATCCAAGCCTGACATATGAATCCAGTGCTGGTTGCATTCAAACCCAGTTCAACAGATCTATTGCTTGCCTTTCTGCCTTTAACCCTTCTAGAGCAGCGGCCCCAAACCCCTGGTCCATAGACCGGCACTGGGCCACAGCATGCCAGCAACTGGGCTGTGCAAATAAGAGAAACCTCCATCCACGGGATGCAAGCAATACACAAAACGGTCAGTGGAAAAAACTCTCTCCATGGAACTGGTCCCTGGTGCCCAAAAGGTTCAGGGCCACTGTTCTAGAGAGTCTATACTCAAAGAAATGGCAAAATTGCTTGACTGTTAGGAGTATGGCCGGGAAGAATAGGCATAGATGATCATATTCGGGTTTACATAGTAGTGCATCTGTTAATAATGTTTGTGAGTCAGGAACATAAATGATATAAAAATTGAAACAGAAGAAATGTGTCTGCTTTAGCTGGTGTGGTGTGAGGATTTGTGCTTTCTGCAGATGCTCCAGATTCTTGCAATTAGTGTGGATCTAAGCACAATGGATTGCTCCCCCAATAAATATCTCCATTGCTGAAATAATGTGTTCTATAACAAGCAACTCTTTATTGAAAATATCAGTTTCTTTTTGGTGTACGAAACAGACTGGAATAAAATACACAAAGCAGGACTCATCCTCTTTCAGTACTTGGAAGAAAACAGTGCCCAAGGCTGCTGAAGTATCTGTCCTTGCATCACAAAAGATGAGAGGGGTCCCCTTTGGGAAAATAATAATAATAATAATAGTAATAATAATAATAATAACAACAACAGCAGCAGCAGCAGCAACAACAACAACAACAACAACAATAATAAAGTTGGAAGGGACCTTGGAGGTCATATCCAACCCCCTGCTCAGGCAGGTAACCCTATACCATTTCGGACAAATGACTGTCCAGTCTCTTCTTTAAAACTTCCAGTGTTGGAGCGTTCACCGCTTCTGGAGGCAGGTTGTTCCACTGGTTAATTGTTCTAACAGTCAGGAAGTTTCTCCTTAGTTCTAGATTGCTTCTCTCCTTGATTAGTTTCCATCCGTTGCTTCTTGTCCTGCCTTCAGGCGCTTTGGAGAATAACTTGACTCCCTCTTCTTTATGGTAGCCCCTGAGATATTGGAACACTGCTATCATGTCCCCCCTGGTCCTTCTCTTCCAGCAACCATTCCTTATATGCTTTAGCCTCCAGTCCCCTAATCATCTTTGTTGCTTTTCTCTGTACTCTTTCTAGAATCTGAACTTTTTTTTTACATCGTGATGACCAAAACTGGATGCAGTATTCCTGGAAAGCTGCTTGCTCTCAAGTAAGCCATTTCAATTTATTTGGGTTTTTTAAGACATTGGGAGAACGTTCTTGTGGGCTTGACAAAATTAGGAATCAATTTTGTAGAAATTACAAAAGTTAAAAAAAAAGCACTGAACATCCTTCACATTTCAAGGTGTCTGCCTTGTGAGAACAGACTGTACTGTACTATCGCTTCTTATTAATTCTGCAGAGCACCAGTAACTCAGTAATGAGGGAACATCAAGTGCACATTTTGTCAAAAAATCTTGTTTGCAGAATCACTTATAAGACATTTCTGACATGAAATGTAAGATGTAGCTTCTGAAAAATAGAATATCCTCCAAGGGCATCACTACACATTTATCCAAAGTATCAGAAAATAGTCAATAAATCTGGAGAAGACTGTCACACTTTACCAATCCAAAAGGCATCACTATGTATTCAAATTTGCTGCCCCTGGTATTAAAGTTTATTGAATATCCATGTCCCTCTTTCATTCTAAACAGATTGTGGCTCTGAAGTCCACTTGATAAAGATGTATAGCTTTTGAAGGTGATCAGTGCAGTAGTCTGAAACAAAAGGCAGCGGGCAGCAATTCCTAATGGTTATTCTGTTCAGGAATCTATAGGCATGTACAGTCTTAAAACAATCATCCCTTGTAGGGAGGAAAAGCATAGATGCAGAGGCTGAAGATTTAGAAGGATGACTAAAACCTTTCTTTAAATTGTTCTCCAGAAACTCCTTCAACATGGCTAATTGCTTGCATAGGCATGACATATTGCCTCTTAGCTGGGATCTAGGTTCCTAGGTTCAAACTGATTACATAATCACATGCCCAATGAGGAGGCAGTGCAGGTGCTTCTTTCTCCCAAAAAACATTTAGCAACACTTGCACTATTTTTCTGACAAGGAAGGAATAGCAAGGATAATAAAATGCACTTACCTGTTGTCATCTATCAGACCTCTTTTTAATTGTCTGAAAGCTACGCCTCCCCCTGAATTCTTAAGTTTTCCAAAAAACAAACAAACAAACAAAAAAAAACCTGGAGCAATTCAGACACTAATTTGCTAAGTGGCCTGCAGTTCCATGGGTGTAATTTTATATCTGATTCAGAGATCTGGACTTTAATGGTACAAATCTTGGGTAAATCTCCAGAGGCTCCATGGCAGATATATAAATGGAAGTCTCTCCTTCTCTGTTTTATTGCTTTTCTTGGGAGCTGGCATTTAAGGGGGCTACAGGGAGGAAGGATAGCAGTGAAAAGAGGGAGTGAAATCTCTTCTCTTATCATTCACCCTATGCCTCAACAACTCTAATCCCTCATCAGTTACCACCATAACAATACTTCTCCAATGTGCTTTGGTCTCACTAACCCATTTCTCAGTTCATCAACAAATTTTTCCTGAAAATAATCAGAGCAGGTTTATTGTCATCTCCGCATCTCTGGCCTACAATTGGAAACCCAACAGGTACTCACAAACTCTGTGATCAACTTGCTTCATCTTGTGAATCTGCTGTTTCTCTCCTGTTTTTCATCATCAAAAACAGCTCTAAATGTCTGTATGCAGTCATTGCCCTCACCTATTTGGTTGCCAGTTCTTTTAGCAGGCTGAGAAGAAAAGTAATCTGGGGAGTTCTGTAGAAAATTGTGCTGACCAACTCACAAAATCAATTCCCATTGGGTCATATTAAAAATCCAAAACTGCATCCCCCAAACTATTCCAGTAAATTTCCATAAGAGGAAAGTAATAACTGGTCAGGCTGCAACCTGTTGAGTGTTCCTCTCTTGAGATAAGCCTTGCTGTAATTGCTCTGTTGGTTGGCTCATAGCATGGTACAGGTGTGTTATTTGCATATCAACTTGCAGTTGAGGTTATAGCAATGCTTCAGCAAGTTGTTCTGTAGATGGTAGGTGCCCCGAGGACTTGATGACATCTCCACATTCAACGTCAAGGCTCAACAATTCTTTTATTAAAAAAAAAATTGAAAGGCTTTCAAAACTGATGCCAGGGTATTTGACATAGGCCAGGTCAGTAAAGAGCCACTACAAGGGCCACTAGAACTCTACTTTATTGTAGGATATATTAAGAATAACAGACTCTGAGTTTCTTCCTCATATCTTCTATTTTCCCAGGACAGAGTTTTCTCTTATTTTGCTTTAGCTTTTTCTGCATATCTTCTTCAAGATTATCACCACAACTGCTCTATTGCAATCCTACCCACTTCACTCATGACTACTCATCATTCTGGTTGGTGTAAGCACGCAATTTGTTTTTTTTTTTTAAAAAAAGTCAGAATTTTAAAATGCTCCAAGCATTTGTCTTCTTCTGAGTCCATTTAGAAGCCTCTTAGATGTCCTGTAGATGTAGACATCTTCCAAGTTCATTGTACTTCAGTGAAATCTTCCCTCAGTGACCACTTTCTTAGGGTAGATTCAGAGTTGCATCCATGAGCTTTGCACATCTATTTCAAATAGTACATATGAGCATATTTTAAATTGGTGCTTTGCATTACCTAAAAAAGGAGGCTTGGCAGTTAAACCTATTAAGACCTCTTCTTTTCATAATTAATTACCTCTCCTTCCTACCACCTGCTGAGAAGGACCACTTAGGTTTGTGTAGGTACAGATACTTATATAACCAACTGGATTGCAGAATATGCTGTATTTTCTTATTAACTTTGTTGCTTCTCTGTCAACAGTCTGTTGCATTAAGAAAGCTTCCTTCAATTCTCAGACTCACACTTGCACTCATTCTGCAATTGTCCTAACCACTGTTTGCTGAAGAACTTCATGAGTACACCAGCACTTCCTCCAGCTTGACAATGGGGAAGTTCAACAGTGGATGTTCTAAATCTAAACAGTGGCCCTCATCCCTCTTGCAATAAGGGGGAAATTGCCACTGTATAGGGGGAACAGTAAATTCACCTCTCACATTGACTGGAGAATTTGAAGAGGGTATCCAGATACCACCATATCTCTATTTCAGGAAGAAAGGATAAATGTGAGGATCCAGAAAGTGGAACATCTGCCAGTACAAATCCACCCACAAGGGGAAATAGGAATAAACTCTTTTCTATCACTTCATTAGGGTTACATATCTCAACTATCAAAGGGCCTGGACGTATAAGAAGAAGTAAGGACACCTATTCCCCATTCCATTTCTGAGAACTCCAATGTATGACTAATTCCAAGGTGATTTTCTAACAGTCAATTTACAAGATCACACCTCCTTAGCTTAAATGGTAAGAGACCTCATGCTGATAAAGGTTATACAGTATGTGTAACTGAGAAGCCCATTTTTGTAACTCATCCAAGATCTGCAGCACCTGAGTGTTTAGAATGGAAACACAAAAAATATGGTATTACACTGCTACCAATTTGTATTAGTGGAGTGTTTGATCAGTTATCCTCCCATTAAATGATGCCACAGCACTGAGTCCTAATGCACAGGCATGCGTGCATAAATGTGCTAAAGTAGGATTGTTAATATTGCACATAAAAGATGCAATGCCTTTATGTGGGTTTAAATTACATTTTCTTTCTTCTTCAATGGGAAACCAACAAAAGAAAATGATGCATCCATCATATAGAACATTATGGAATAACAATTAAACATTATGGAATAATAATTTAAATGCCCAGCATGCTTCCCCCCCTTTTTTTTTCTGCTTTGGATTTAAATGTTCTTTTTCTGGCAGCTGATTAAATGTATGAGTTAGTGACTTTATAGGCATACCTACATTTCCATGAGGCATAATTATCCCATCACAACCCTTAAAAACTATAGGAAAAGATTACATAAATTGTGTCTGCTTTATATTCATTGTTGCTGCTAAATCCTGCCTTTCTCGGTGACGTCTTGGTTTCTATAGTAACTAGTGTACTTGAGCAGAAAAATAACGGGGAAAGGAAAATACAGAAATGCAAAAAGCATGACACATGTGGCAAAACACAGGGCATCTCACATCTGGTTGCACCACTGTTGGGTAGTGTTATGTCCCGAGCCTTTGCAAACGGCTCGGGCGTTTGCAGGCAGTCCCGGGCAGGTGCAAAGCTGCCCGGGACCAGACAGGCTGTCGCCAGCGCCGTGCGCATGCGCGGGTGCTGGCGCGGGAAAAGTAACCCATTTACCCGGGAGTTGCCTATATAAGGGGCTGCGAGGCGTTTGGGCTGAGCTGAAGCCATCTTCCTGTAAGCTGAACGCTGAATAAAAGAACCTGAGAACTCCAGCTGCTTCTCGTGTCTGTTTTCCCGCCAAGGACGCAACACTGGCGACGAGGGTGGGATGCCTTGCACTACCTGGAAAGGAAAAAGTGTAAGCTTACCCAAGGAGTCCTGAGCGGCGGAAGAGGAACGGTGTTGACTCAGCAGCTGCCCGCCAATCCAGTGCGCATTCGGGGGTAGGCTGGCTGATAGACCCGTCTCCTGAAGATCCGAAGATGGCGAAAATCGGAAGGCTTGCGGAATTCGACGTCTCACATCCAGAGCGGTGGGAGTCCTACGTATCCAGAATGGAGAACTACTTCAAGGCAAACCAAGTGAGGGAAGATAGCTTGAAGGCTGCCACCCTGCTTTGCGCTTGCGGCCAAGACGCCTTCGAAATCGCAGAAAACCTTGCAGCACCTGTTCCAGTAGAGTCTGTAAGCTACGCAGACCTGAAGAAGCTGCTGAAGGACCACTTTCACCCCAAGGTGTCCGTTATCTCATGGCGCCACACCTTCGAGCAGAGGGATCAACGGTCCGGGGAGTCAGTCAAGGAGTACATCGCCGCGTTACGGAAGGCCGCCAAGCCCTGCGAGTTCAAGGACCTCGAGGAACGACTGAGGGACCGATTCGTGTGCGGGTTGAGGCATCGAGAGCTACAACAGAGACTTTTCGCTAAGGAAGAATTATCCTTCCAAGACGCTTTAAGGGAAGCCACCGCGGAAGAAGCAGCAGGCGGCGCCGTCAAGAACATGCGGCCGATCAGAAGCAGTGCAGAGGGTGCGTCCGTGCACCAAGAAGACGTCCGACGAAACTCCGAGGAGGATCCGGACGAAGAAGTCGACCGTCTACACCCCGCGAAGGGAGAAAATCAGAAGGAAAGCTCTTCAGCTCCGCTCAAGTGCATCGGCTGTGGAGGTCGCCACAGGAGAACCGACTGCAAGTTCCGCTCCGCTACCTGCCGGGCATGCGGCAAACAAGGGCACATTGCAGCTGTGTGTCTGGGCCGACGAAAGGCACAACCTCAAGAAGAACGCCTTGAAGAGACTCACCTACGGGGACTGGCATCACAGGTTGGCTGACTTTCTCCTTTCTTATCGCACCACACCGTCCACTTCTACAGGGAGAAGTCCAGCTGAACTTCGTTGGGGGCGCCAACTTACTACGAGACTTGACCGGTTGCATCCGGACAGACTGCCTTCATCTACATCACATCCTAGGGCACCTAGACAACTACTTGTGGGTGCCCCGGTTTGGGCTCGCAATTACGGGCCTGGTCATACATGGGTCCCCGCTTCTGTGTCCAGGATCACAGGTCCTCTCTCCTACGAGGTTGCCCTGGACAACGGTCGTGTCCTGCGTCGGCACATCGACCAACTCCGCTCTAGGCGGGACTTTTCTGCTGAAACTCCTGGGTCTTTTCCAGGGGGGGAGGGGGACCCTTTGGAGCAAAGGGAAGGGCAAGAGTTACTGCCCATCTCCACTGAGGGAGCCACAGACGGCCGTCCCAAGATTCTGCAATTGCTCCGAAAAGGAAGTCATGGAGCTTACCCACACAACAGGCATCCACGCCTACTCCAGCCAGGGAGTCACCCCGGGGGCATACTCACTTTCCACACACATCACACAGCACTCCAGTCACGGAGGATACCCGGGGGCATCCCAACAAATCATTCCCCGCAAGAGAGCTGGCACACAATCCCCCAAGTTGGCCTGACCTTACCCCAAATCCTACAGAGGGTCAAACATACACAGAGCTAGTCGAGGAACCAAGTCCCGACTACAACACCCCTAGCACAAATCAGGGGACACCTGAGTTTTGGGAGAGTACAGAAACCCACATGAGCCCAAACACAGAATGGGGTTCAGGGAATGGACAGCCTCCTGACAGGTCTTGGACTGACCTAGGAGGTCCTACAGAGACGCCCAGCAGCGGCTATCACTTCAAGGGGCCTGAGGGTCTACAGCTAGGCAGGTCAACCAGGTCACAAAGCAACAGAAGCCCTGGCCTGACGAGCCCGGTGGGCAAGCAAGCAGGCCAGGCATCGGGGCACAGTCCTTGGAAGACACCAGGGCACAATAGAGAGAATAGGCTCACGCCTCCCTCCAGTCAGGGGACTTATGCCAGTAACCCACAGCTAAGAAGGTCACAGAGAGCAAAGAAATCTCCCAAGTACCTAGAAGACTACATAACATTGCTGGCAAGGCAAAGGCCAGTAAACAGTGGGAGCACTGGGGAGCAAAATGTTATATAAAATAAATGCTGTATGTTGGTAGTAGTTTTAGCCCGGGGGAAAGGGGTGTTATGTCCCGAGCCTTTGCAAACGGCTCGGGCGTTTGCAGGCAGTCCCGGGCAGGTGCAAAGCTGCCCGGGACCAGACAGGCTGTCGCCAGCGCCGTGCGCATGCGCGGGTGCTGGCGCGGGAAAAGTAACCCATTACCCGGGAGTTGCCTATATAAGGGGCTGCGAGGCGTTTGGGCTGAGCTGAAGCCATCTTCCTGTAAGCTGAACGCTGAATAAAAGAACCTGAGAACTCCAGCTGCTTCTCGTGTCTGTTTTCCCGCCAAGGACGCAACAGGTAGCATTAAGCTTGTTCTGTCAATGTTCCTGCTTCTGGAACTAGGATCCAAAATAATAAGGCCATTTCTCAGAGAAGAGTGAGAAATGCACAAATTAGAGAACAAAGAGACAGGATGCAGTGCATATGCATATATAGATAAAGTTCACGTATATGTTGCTGGATACATAGAAATACAGTAATCTGTATTTTAGTTTATTTCTCCAAACACATGTGAAAATGTAAACAAAACAGTGTGATCCATGCAGAATAGGAAGTAGCAGATATTCTTATTTTATCTGTGCACTCTCCAAATTTTTTATATATACATTTTATAAATAAATAACATTTGGAGCTTGGCCATCTTTCTCACAGAGCGACATGGAGAATCCTAAAAGATGCCAAAGTACAAAAGTTGAGGGCAAAAAACTTACTAGTGCTGGGAATTCAAACATCCTAAGAATTGAAAGCATGTATAAATGTCAGATTTAAATCTTCCACTAATTTGATATGAACACACTGGACAATTTAATTTTGATTTAAAAAGGTAAATTTCCTCTGGCACTTTGGAAGAAGCTCACCAGTAAACTGATTTCTTTCCCGTTTTTCATAGTAAGCCAGCAATTTTATATATTAGAGATCAAAGACATTGTCACAGTATTTTGTGGTTGGATATGAATACAATTGGATGGTAAAATTTATTTTTAATTTGAAAAATGATCCTAGTTGTGTATCCAGCATGTGGATCTCTGGGTAATTTTATAAGGGAAGATTTTTCAGTAATAGATTGTCCAAAATCCTTACTGTGATAGTTCTAAAATAATCTTAGCCACCTTCCCAGGCATCTTGTTTAATGATATTTTGGGATTTTAAATTTAAACTATTTTAAACTAGGAGTACAAGACACCAGCCTTTCAAATGAAAAAAAAATCCAGTAATTCAACCAAAAATTCAAAAATGCATTTTGTCAGTGGACTGAGTTTGTTTATTCCATGTCCTAGCTAGTCTAAGCATTGAGGAAATCTGAAGCAATCCCAATCCTATGTGTCAATGGGAAACAGTGCACTTTGTGTACTAAGAGAAGAGAAATCTGAAATAGCTATCCTTGTCCAGAATCCTATCTAAGGTCCAGAAAATACATGAAGGAAAAAAAATCACTAGTGATCCAAGCCTATGTGTCATGGTTCCGACAGACAGAGACAAATAAAGCAGAACTCCGAGACTTGAGAATTCCTCAAAGAACATGTTTATTAGTTACAAAGTATCGGCATGGTCAAGAGTGAAACCAAATATGAATACACAAGTAACAATTTAACAATACAAAGTTAAATGTCCCACCCATAAAACTATGCAAGCAACTATGTCCCTAATATGATTATGCAATGCCCAGTCCTTAATCTTGGGAGCATCCGATGACCTTGGTTCCCATGGGAAAAAAGATTATTTTGACTAGTGAAGCACATGGACAACGTCCTCCCTCCGTTCTATGTGGCAACCTAGAATGAGAAGAAAAATGAAAGCTCAGCTAGGTGGCAGATCTTTGTGGAGTTCAAAAATCTAAAATTGTAGAGTTGACACTATGTTTAAATCGGTGTGTCACTAAGAGGCTATTCAACATGTCAAGAGGGTTTATGGATAGCTAGGTTCAAATCTCTGTTTATTACGGGGGGGGAATGGACACATGATAGTCTTCACTCAATGTGGCCAATGCAAGCCAAAAGATTGCACACCCATGGCCTAAACCATTCTATGGAGCTGGGGTGAAGATAAAAGGACACACACACACACACACATACACCATTGTAAACTAACAAATCAAGGATGGGATATAATTACTGTCATCAGTATCTTACTGCTAGGAATTGTGTATGTGAGATGGATGGCTATACAAACTAAACAAATAAAATAAACAAAATACAGTATATTTCAATATATCAGATTACCATCTAATTACTGTTAGGGATGTCAGTGGAACCATAATTAATGCTAAATATTCCTTTGAAAGCTCAGCTAGGTGGCAGATCTTTGTGGAGTTCAAAAATCTAAAATTCTAACTAGGGTTAGAACTCATAGTATTTTGATGGAAAATTACCAGAAGTCACAGAGCTGCAGGCTAGACTAAGAAGTCTAGACAGAAAGACCAAAAAACCACAATGGCAAAAACCTTTGATAATGCTGCCAAAAAATTACATAGACATGACCTTGGAGTTCCCCACTTGGAGTAAGTTTGACTTGAGAGAGTCTTCTCTGAATAAAAGTTGTGGAAAGAAATGAATGGGTCCTGTCTCATCCAGGTCCTTCTTGTGAGCCTCTCAAAGGAATCTGTTTCCATGAGCTCATGGGATAGAGCAGGGGTCTTCAAACCTGGCCCTTTTATGAGATGTGGACTTCAACTCCCAGAATTCCTCAGCCAGCGTGCTTGGCTTAGGAATTCTGGGAGTTGAAGTCCACAAGTCATAAAAGGGCCAAGTCTGAAGATCCCTGGGATAGAGCGTGGTGCAAAAATATTGTTAGTCATTTAGTTAAAAAGGTTCTAGACTAAGCAGGTCTTTGATCCAATCCAGCAGAATACTGTAATTCTGACGCTCTTAAACATTGTATGTTAAAGAGGGTAGGAACAGATTCCAGAGATATATTTGGAACTACATCATGGGGATTAAATGCAAATGAAAGTCTGTCACTTTTGCTACCTCCTTTTCTGCCTAATTTACTCTTCCTCAGTCTCTGCCCAGAGAGCTTTGAAAGGAGGAACAACAGACATCTCTTTTTTATGTTGCTTGCTGAAGGTTTTTGGAATTAGACCAGAAGCTGTACATAGCCCTTGGGTGCTAGGTTGGTCATTTCAATGTAAGTGAATAGAAATAATGTAATTGGACGTCTATGGGAGGCAATGCCTATGGAAGAACTGAGATTTTTCAGGAATATTTTGAACAGAGAAAGCTTCTGAACGATGGTGGTGCAGTGGTTAGAATGCAGTATTGCAGTCTGACTCTGCCCACAGCCTGGTGTTCGATCCTGACTGGCTCAAGGTTGATTCAGCCTTCCATCTTTTCTGGTTGATAAAATGAGGACCCAGATTGTTTGGGGGGGGGGAAATATGCTAACATTTGTAAACCACTCAGGGAGTGCTGTAAAGGACTACGGAGCAATATATAAATCTAAGCGCTATTGCTATTCTGAATGAAGACACACGCCAGCAAAAAGGAGCAGGCAGATTTGTATGAAGGCAATAAAAGGTGTTTGATAGTGAAAAAAGAAGTACTAATGGAAACAGTTTTAAGTTCAGAATTGTAAAGGCAGCTTGGGATGTAGAGATCTCTCTTCCAGTTCTATGTCACAATTGTTACGTGTGCTCCCCACTTCCTTCTACCCACACCAATACTTTAGATTTTTGTTCATACAACTGCTCACATGATAGTTCAAGTGGTGTTCCAGTTCTTTTGGGATCGCACTCAAGCCGCCTATTACTATTAGTACTCCCTTTGCTTACTTTAGCCACAGACAAGTATTTATTTATTATTATTTATTATGAATAATAAATAACAATTACTATATTGTTATTGTGCCATCCATACTAATAGTTTTGACAGCCTAATCTTCCATGCTTTTTCCAGTTGCCTTTCCAGGTCCCTTGTCTAACATTAGCCGTTATCATATAGAATAACAGCAAATGGATCCTGTAACATTATCCTGGGACCTGTATATTTGCCTTCATTTGTTATCTATTTATTGTATGTACCTATCAGCATTTGTATGCTGCTTACTCACAGGATTCAAGGTGGCTTATAATATACAAAACTAAAAACTTCTGTAAAAAATATTTCTTCCTCCTTTGCATGCTTACAATCATGCAAATATCCCCAGCCATGGGCTGCCCTTACATAATTGGATGTAGTTGCACTCATAAATCAAGTATTTCAAGGCATGAGATATATTATATTTCTGGGAACTCTTCCTATAATGGTAAGCCAAATACTGGTACACTGTGTTGGTGAAAGTCTCATCTTTCAGTTACTGAGGAGGTGCCCCACATTTCTAGGTATGAGTTACCAACCAATCTGCCAAGCTGGGAGCAATAAACAGTAGTATAGGAAAACAAGGCATGAATGTAGGCCTGATTTGTTGCCATAATCAGACCAGTCAGCTCTAACTTCTGTCCCAGCAGGCCAAAAACTCTTGTTGCCTGTTCAGTAAATAATGCACTACTATAGACCAATTGTAGGGACTCATTGGCTCTCCAGATATTGCTGTGCTACCATTTTTCTGTACAATGGATTAGCTTAGTGTTTCTCAAGCTTAGTAACTTTAAATGTATGGACTTAAACTGCTTGGTGGTTAAAAAATTCTGGAAGTTGATGTTCACACAGCTTAAAGTTACTGAGGTTGCAAAACACCTGGTTAACTGATGCGTGTTAGAATTAAATAACTGTAAGGCCAAGAGTCCTATTTCTGTCAACTACATGGGGCTACCCTTGAAGAGCATGCATAGGCTACAGCTGGCGCAGAATGCGGTAGCGTGGGCAGATCCCAAGAATGGCCCATGTAACACCACTGCTCTGTGAACTGCATTGGCTGCCAGTCTGCCTCTGGGTGCAGTTGAAGGATTGGTAATCAGCTTTAAAGCCCTTCATGACATGGATCCAGGCTATTTGAGGAACCACCTCATCCCACTAGGATTGGCTTGTCCCACATCTGCTGGCAAAGGAAGCATGCTGTTGGCCCCATCAGCCTGAGTATTCCAGGTGATGGGTTCCAGGAGAAGGGCCTTCTCTGCCATTGCACCTGTCCTCTGGAATGTCTTGCCCCCTGCAGTGAGGTTGGCTCCAATCCTTCCTACCTTCCATAAGAGCCCAAAGACCTGGCTGGGCCAGTTGGCTTGGGACTCTAATGGGGAGCATTACAGTGGAGGTAGTTGATTAATTAACAACAGATGCCACCTTGCCCCCCCCCATCCTTTTTTCTGCCTTCCCCATCTTTTAATTGGGCAGCTGTATTCGGCTATGTGTTGTATCCAATTTATGTTTTTATCTTTGCACAGTTTTTATTTTTTAAGGTTGTAAGTTGCCCACAGATACTCTGAAGTAAAATGAATAGCCAATACATTTTATAAATAAATAAATAAACAAATAAATTAAGAGAGGAGATTCTAGCATTACTGAGGGCTTCAATATGATTGCAAAATTGATGCTGCTAAGGACAAGTAGTATGTGAGGTTTGCCACCTCCGCATGCAAAATCTTAACACCAGCATCATGTCTGTTTCAATCATTATGAGCTGAGAGCAGATGGAATTATGTTGTTTTTATAGGAAATGAATCACTGATTATAAAAAAAAATATAGCTCCTAGTCTGTTTCTCCCATCAGGCCTTGGAGTATGTGCTATTTGTGAGTCAACCTAGAACTAAGGAGAAACTTCCTGGCAGTTAGAACAATTAACCAGTGGAACAACCTGCCTCCAGAAGCGGTGAATGCTCCAACACTGGAAGTTTTTAAGAAGAGATTGGACAGCCATTTGTCCGAAATGGTATAGGGTTTCCTGCCTGAGCAGGGGGTTGGACTAGATGACCTCCAACGTCCCTTCCAACTTTACTATTATTATTATCGATCATCGCACAGTCAGTCAGATGTTCAGACTGGATTTGGCATTTTGTCTACCTATCGAGTCCTTACCCAGGACCTGGGATAGGCAGATGT
Source organism: Crotalus tigris (assembly GCF_016545835.1). Lineage (NCBI taxonomy): Eukaryota > Metazoa > Chordata > Lepidosauria > Squamata > Viperidae > Crotalus > Crotalus tigris. Next base: position 1,453,393 of record NW_024097742.1, on the reverse strand, counting down.
GGATGTTTGATGGTATTACAGATATCGTTGCAGGATGGAAGCAGTTCCTAATAAGGCCGCCTTTTGCAATTGACTAATAGCGAATTTGTCGATGCCAATGGTGTTCAAGTGGTGCTCCAGTTGTTTTGGGATTGCACCCAAGGAGCCTATGACTATTGGTACTACCCTTGCTTGCTTTTGCCACAGTCTTTCTATTTCTATTTGTAGGTCTTTGTATTTTGTTATCTTCTCCAGTTCTTTCTTCTATTCTGCTATCTCCAGGCACTGCCACGTCCACTATCCAGACTTTTTTGTCTTTCTTATCGACAATTGTTAAGTCTGGGGTGTTATGTTGCAGGTGCTTGTCTGTTTGAATTCTGAAGTCCCAGAGCAGTTTAATTTTATCATTTTCTATGACTTTCTCTATTTTATGATCCCACCAGTTTTTGCTTACAGGCAAATGATATTTTTTGCAGATCTTCCAATGCACCATTGTTGCTACTTTGTCATGCCGCTGCTTGTAATCAGTCTGTGCAATCTTCTTGCAACAGCTTACCAAATGGTCCACTGTTTCTTCAGCTTCTTTGCATAGGCGGCACTTACTGTCTGTTGCTGTCTTCTCAATTTTGACTTTGTATGCATTTGTCCTTAAGGCTTGGTCTTGTGCAGCCAGAATTAGTCCCTCGGTCTCTTTCTTCAATTTTCCTGCTCTTAGCCATTGCCAGGTTTTATTATTATCTGCTTTCCCAGCTATTTTTTTAATGTATTGGCCATGTAGTGCTTTGTCTTCCCATGCCTCTATTCTGTTCTTCATTTGGTCTTTCTTGTAGGCCAGTTTGGTCTCTCCAGTAGTTAGTAAGCCTTCCTGATATACTAATTTCAGTGCATCTTCATCATTGTTCTTCAGATATTCTTCCAAAGCCATTTTTTCTTCTTCAACCATCTGATGTACTTGTAGCATTCCACGCCCACCTATTTGCCTTGGATAAAGTCTATCAATGTCACTGCTGGATGAAGGGCATGATTCATTGTCATTATTTTTCTGGTCTGCCTATCCATTGCTTTTAGTTCTGCTTGAGTCCAGTCCACTATTCCAGCTGTGTACCTAATGACTGGGATTGCCCAGGTGTTGATTGCCTTTATGGTATTTCCTCCATTGAGTTTGGATTTTAAGATCTTCTTCACTCTCTTGATGTATTCACCTCTAATCTTTTTCTTGACTTCAGTGTGCTTGATGTTGTCAGCTTGAAGGATACCCAAGTATTTGTAGTACTCTTCCTCATCCAGACTCTTAATGTTATTTTCGTGGGGCATCTTGATTCCTTCAGTTTTCATTATTTTTCCTTGTTTGATAGTAAGTGTGGCACATTTGTCCAAGCCAAACTCCATTACAATATCTTGGCTATATATACGGACAGTGTTGAGCAGCGATTCTATTTCAGATGATGTTTTTCCATACAGCTTCAGATCATCCATATAAAGGAGGTGGGATAGTCTGGCAGATGTTTTTGATGTTTGATAGCCATGTCCTGAGTTATTCAGTATTGTTGACAGAGGAAACAGTGCAATAACAAATAGTAATGGTGATAATGAATCTCCTTGAAATATTCCTCTCTTGATATTAACCTCTCCCAGCCTCTCACCATTGATCTGCAACTGTGTCTTCCATTGTGCCATCGATCTTTGCACAAATTTTCTGATGTTTCTACTGACTCCTGTTATTTCTAGGCACTTTATTATCCAATCATGTGGCAGAGAGTCAAATGCCTTTTTGTAGTCAATCCATGCCACATTCAGGTTGGTCTTCCTTCTCTTGCAGTTTTCCAAGATCATTTTGTCTATTAGGAGTTGATCTTTTGTTCCTCTGCTATTGGGGCGGTTTCCTTTCTGCTCAGGTGGAAAGAGATTGTTTTCAACTAGATGCTGTTGTACTGCATTAGCTACCACACCAGTTAGTAATTTGAAAGTTGTTGGTAAGCAGGTAATTGGCCTGTAGTTACCTGGTGTTGCCCCTTTTGCTGGATTTTTCATTATTAGGTAGGTTTTCCCAGTTGTTAGCCACTTTTCAATTTCTCCTCCTTGTAGTATATTGTTGAACTGCTTGGCAATGAGTGGGTGTATAACAGTTAGATGTTTCAACCAAAACCCATGCAGTTCATCTTCACCTGGTGCTGACCAATTTTTGATTTTCTTTGCTCTTTTTTCTACCATTTTTGTTGTTATTACTAGTTCTTTCATTTCAACTTCTGTTTTATTTGCATCCACCTCTTTTAACCAAGCTGCATCCTTGTTGTATTTCTTTGGGTTATCCCATATCTGCTTCCAGAATTGCACTGTTTCTTCCTTGTCAGGTACTGACTGATTCCTTGCAGTTTCTCCATTGATGGATTGGTAGAAACGTTTCTGATTGGATTGAAATTGGAGGTTCTGCCTATAGTTTGCAATTCGAGCTTCATATCTACTGATTTTCCTGGCTATAGCTGTTATTTGTTGCTTTATTATTTCCAGTGCTTCCTTGATCTTCCTTGTTTCTAAGTGGTATTTCTTGATTAGGTATTCTTTGGTCTTCTTGTTCTTCAGCTTCTTTTCTTTCATCTGTTCTAGCTTGCTTGCATGTGATCTTAACTTGCTGATCTTATTTTCTAGTCTAACCTTCCATTTTTCTGGTGCACTGTTTGTTTGTTTTTCTTCTTTGTTGATTTTGCATCCCAGGTATTCAGTTATAACTGCAGCTGTGCTGTACATTAGTTGGTTTGTTTCTTGCAGTGAATTGGTGCTTATACTTGATATTGCAGTATTTGCATTTTTTAATGCTTGTGCTAGCTGTTTCTTTGGAACAAGCTTCAATGCAGGTAGCCTTATTCTGTTGTTTTTGTGCTGTTCTAGATGCTCAGTTATTCTTTGTTTCAATTCTTTTATTTCTTTAGTTAGAGGGTTTTGTTCTTCCTGAGGAAGAGGTGCCTGGTTTCCAAATGAGAACAGTTGTATATCTCTGCTGGATTCCTTCACTGCCAACTCCCCCTGGTTTGCCTCTACATTCTGAATTACTTCTGGTAAGGCTTTGATTTCTTTGCCCTGGGTAAACCTTTGCAGTTCATCCAATTCTGTTTCTGTGAATACTTTATTTCGTGTTATAAATCGGCGTTGATCTGCTAGTCTCTGTTCTGTTATTTCTGATTCTGGATGTTGTTCTTTCCAGAACTAGTGCATTCGTTTTAGATATCCTCTTCTTGTTGGACTTGATCTGTAGTAACAGATCATTATTTCTTTGTTTTCATCACTGTGTATCTGCGACGGGTAAACACCTTTTCTTCCAGTAGTTCTGCAGCTGCTGGCCCTGGTTGCTCAGCCAACAGTCCTGAGTCCTGTAACCCATTTTTTCACCAGATATCCAGGAACTCCAATATCTAGTGCGGACCTTGTTAACCCGGGCGACGTCCGAGCCGGTATGGCATTCTGCAATTTACGTCTCACCATATTTTTTATGGGAGAGACACTCTTTGTCTGACTCCTCTGATGAGACTTGTCCAGTATGGTTGAACCTCTGGCATAGCTCTCATCTTCCTCAGAGTACACAAGCCCCACAACCACGTCAAGGTAGTGCCTCACTGGGGGTCAAGGTAGTGCCTCACTGGGGACTATTATTATTATTATTATTATTATTATTATTATTATTATTATTATTAACATGCCATTAGTGCTCTTGTACAAAGTAGATCACTGGCATTTGGTACTGTATAATTAAAATCAGATGAAACATAATCATACCAGCAGGCAACTGACCCAGGCCCCAAAATTTATCTTGTTTCAATATTAGTATGAACTGGAGTGCTTTATGCCTGCCTATTTCTTTTGTACTTTTCTTGTAATAGAAGGGTGCAAAAAATGTGACCTGCGTGCCAAATGGAGTCCCTCAGCATCCCATTTCTTAAACTGGAGGCTTGAAGAAGTTTAATAAACGAAATTATGACTTACAAAAAGCTAAAAATAGTTTGGTAGCACCCTTTCTGACTTACATGTTTTATTAAAAGGCATAAGCTTTGGTGAGTTTGGGTCTTTTAATACCATTTGCTAGTTGGGAAAGGTCTACCAGACATTACTAGATTGTTTGGAATGGGGCAACTCACTGCCACCAGCTCACCTAACATCAATTGGCTTCTGCCAAGTCGCCACAGGACAACTCCACATGGCCAACTTGCCACTGAGACAACTCGCCAGGGGCAGCTGGAGGGAGATTCAGGCGGGCAGGTGAGCAAGCGGGTGGGCAAAGTACAGAGTGCATCACGGCAGGAGGCAGGAAGGCAGCAGCAGCCAGGAATTTCCCATTTTCATACCTCCTGCCACAGATGCTGATCAGACGGTGCCAGACTCTGATCAGAAGAGGCCAAGGATAACAGCAGCATTCGGGTCAGGTAGCAGGCAGGCAGTGGCTGCTGGAGGTTTCCGATTTTCCCATTCCGCACCACTGATGGCACAACTGGTGGTGCTGCCATGCTTGGAGACTGGAGTGGCAGCAGTGAGGCATGTAAAAATGGGAAGCCCCCGACCACCGCTGCCTCCTGCTGCTTGCCCCAACCACCGCCCAGTGCGACTGCTGCTGCCACCACCATCCCCAGCCTTTTCCGCTCAGAGCCTAGTGTGGGGGCAGTGGCAAGGATGTGAAGATGGGAAGCCCTTGGCTACTACTGACTCTCTGGTGCCCATCCTGATGCTCTCTGCACTCTGCCCACCTACTCACTAGCCCACCCAGCTCTCCCTATTGCCATCCACAGAGAGTTTTCCCCGAGGTGGGTTGGCTGTGTGTTGTCCTGCAGCAACTTGGTGACAATGAGTTGGCAGAGGTGAGTTGGCAATGGCAAGCCAGTAGTGGCGAGCTGGTCACAAGTTGTCCTAGACCCAGATTGTTTGCTAGCCTAAACTAACATGGTTTTTGTTGAGTCCGTCATGAAATGGTAAGACACGAGAAGCAGTTGTAGTTCTCAGGAAACCTTTATTCTTCCGTTCAGCTTACATTGGAATATGGCGGCAACGCCTAAAACTCTCGGCCTCCTTTTATAGGCCTTTCCCGGGTCAATCTGCTACTTTTGGCGCGCCAGCACCCGCGCATGCGCACACGTACTGGCGACAGCCTGTCTGGTCCCGGGCAGCTTGCACCTGCCCGGGACCGCCTGCAATGCCCCGAGCCTGCTTGCAAGGCTCAGGACATAACATTTCTCCCCCTCCTTCCATGTCCTGAAAGCAGCATATGGCACTCAATTCCCTGTTCTAAGCTCCCAGCCTTCTCCAACAGGCACCCCACCTTAAAACTCTGGAAGTTAAAACTCTCTTTTAAAATGACAACATTCTGAAAGCTACGTTGATTGTCTTTGTTTCTTTGCTTCCTTTCCTATTTCAATATTAATTCCGATAATGCTGCAAAACAGCATTTTCTCTGTCTTTCTCTTTCTCTCATTTACTTATGTATTTCTTATTATTGAATTTTTTTCATAAAGCCTGCACATAAACATTGCAGGGTTTTTTTTGTTTTGTTTTGTTTTTTTTGCTTTGCATACCTTTAGAGTCTTTCATGCAGCATCTCTCTGCAATCTGGCCAGATTGCCTAGGTTTTGCAGGTTGAATGCATGGGAATGTTTCTGTAATCAGGCCCAACACTTTGGACTATTTAAAAAGGATGAATGAATAAAGCAGGCAAAAGTATTCAAGACTGATTGCATTGTCTTTGTACGCCGCACATCTAGAAAACCATTATGTTGATGTGTACTATATTATTTATTTGGGAAATTTATATGGCTACTTTCTCGTCCACAGAAACTCAAGGCAGCTTATTAAAGTAATGGGATCAGGATACCTGAGGGATCATTTTTTCAAAGAGTCTCTACCTGTCCAATCTAACAAGCCTGGGCATGGTCTGCATCCCATCAATCAGAGTGTCAGCTGAGTGTCAGCTGGGGGGGGGGACAAAAGATTGGCCTTTTCTGCTGCAGCTCCTGCTCTGTGGAGTATTCTCCCTTCAGAGATTATAATGGACCCAACCCTGTTGGCCTTTTGTAAGGCATTAAATTTTGGGCGTGAACCTGTTCCTGCGGCTCCAATTGAGTGAAAGCCCCATTTTGTGGTTTTACTGTTAATTGGTCAATTATTTCAGCCACTAGGTATATTGATTTTTGTATTGTTTTTTGATTGGTATTAAATGTTTCATTGTTTTAGTAACTGTAAGCTGCAAGAGTCATTTGGCTGAGGTGGGCTGCCATGGAAAATAAATAAATAACTAAATAATGAATAAATAAATAAAATTGTTGATGATTATAAGAGCACTTATGCCTCTTAAACCTATGTGGCCTGTTCAGTTTGCTATTAATTATGCACAATGGATTTCAAATCTGATTTATATTGTACTATAACCTTAGCATTTCTGTTTCAAACTAGATTTGGAGCTGAGTCAAGAGGGACAACTTGAGTAATTCGATTTATTTCTATGATTTCAAGAATTTGATTATTCAGGTTCCTTATAAAAACAAAAGTTCATTATACACTATATTAAAATGCATTATTGTAATTGTGTGACCTTATAATTCTTACAAATGTTGATAAGTATATTTTTGAGAAGCTGGCTTAGTATCTTATTTCTGTAATGATCCACCAGGACATGTCTGAAGCTTCTGGGCTGCTATAGGCTTTTAATGACAAGTGCCACATACCCCACCTTACAGCAGAATCTGTTTCTTTTTCCCCAATTGATTACATCTTCATGACTGTGCTTAGTATCCAAGGGACCATTTAGCAGAATGTCTTCTGCATGGCTTTCTTTATGAAATAGCTTCTGCACTTCTGGAAACCTGGGGTTTCCTCAGAAGCTTCAGGGGAAGTTCACATCTGCTAAGAACACAATTTGTTGAGAAGTCCTGATTCAGGTAATGATTCTGAATCTAATTATTATAGAGATGATGAAACAAATTTCCCTGTATATGCCTTATGTATTCATTATGGCAGGTCTTCAAAATTGAAAGCAAGGACATGAAAAATGAATTTTGATCTGAACTTGCCCTCTGGGATGTTTATGAACAACTCCCCAAATAGGGCTCGAGAGTCAGTGTAAATAAATTTTACTGTCCTACTGAAGCTAAAAGTCAGGGAAAGAAATTAGGACATGATTTCACCTGTTGCATTATCAGATCCTTGTGAGTAACAAGGCCCTGGACACCAATATGAAAAAGAGCCAAATAGTTTGGGTGTCACTTATCCAGGAGAAAGCCCTGTGACTTTGGTGGACATTTGATGTATTTTCGTATGGCAAAGAAAGAACTGGAATAATTAATTCTCATGGTAACCTGATGTTCCCTGGGATTTTAAAGAAAATCCTCATCTCGATTTGTCATAATTATCTCAACTGATTTAAATCCACTGTTCAGTGTCTTTCTAATGCTGCCTTATTTAGGCTTGAGGATATGCGTATGATAAACAAGTTAGTTCAATTTCTTCAAGCTCTGGGAAGAATCCTAACTTTGCCAGGAAGGTGATGGGTGGAAAAACCATGTTACTCCTGATGAAATCCACTACAGACTGTGGCCTGTCCCATCAGAGGCCCCTTGGCAAATGTTCTGCTCTTAATATTCCCCTGAAGAAATAAAAATGGTACATGCTAGACTTTAAGTCAAAATCCAAAGCTCCTTGTTCTTCTCACATACCCACAAAATTATCAGGATAATTGGAAGTTATTTCTCTATGATTACCCATCAATAAGAAAAAATGAAAACAAACTTTCTGTATCCCCTAGAATGTTGTATTTCCAGAAAAGTGTACATCAATGAATGTGGCAACTCTTTTGCCATCAAATCCCTGTGGGCATTCTGCTACTTACACTTTGCATGCAATCTTGCAATCATACCCAAAAAGATTACTGACCTCTGACTTATACTCTGACAAACTTGTCTGTCCTTTGCATTTCTTTTTTTTATCAGTACCTACATTTTGAGGTATTATAATATTTAGAGATAATAAAATATTATTTTCATATAGTTGGTTTTCTTAAGCACCTTCAGCTTTGTTGGGTGAAGGGAATGCAAAGTTAGCATATTGTACAGTATAATATGTAATGAAGTCAAATACTTACACCAGTCAAGAAATACTTGTTTTCATCTCAAAGAAGTAATGAGTGAAATCACATCTTGCGCAAGAACAGTTCAAGTCACATATTGTAACTTCCTTCCTCTCTTCTATGTTTCTCAGATCTGCTCTGGAAAGTGCCTAACTCTTCAAAACAGATTTGTAATCACATTAGTGGACAGAGGAGAGAACAAATGTCTCTCCCACTGATGGAAGCCATTCTATCAGCAGAAGTAGCTAAGTGCTTCTGGAACAGTTATAACAATTCTCAACAACTCAGAAAAAATATTTTCTTACTTATACTCAGCTCACTCAAGGATAAGCACTCTAGTACTCTTCAGATGATTTGGACTTTAACTCTCACAATCTCTTTGTTATTTCCATGGCAGTTGGAAGTGATAGCTATTGAGATATTTGGAGAGCATTGGCTGCCTACAACTGAGCTGTCTAATACTTGTTCCCACATCACACAATGGTTTCATTACCTAACAGAGATGTTAGGATTGTTAAGAGGTCTCTATCTGAGAAATCTCAATACTCATATCCAAAGTCAAATGAATTCTGTAATAAACTTTCATGAGCTGCAATTCATCAGAGATAGAAGAAGAGGTTTTTAAGAAAAGAAAAAGATTGCATTGTAAAGATCACTTGAAGGTGGGAGATACTTCCAATGTAATCTACCGAATCCCTTGCATGGATTGCCCCTGTGACTGTGTAGGACAGACGGGGAGGAAGCTAACCATCAGATTGCAAGAACACAAGTGAGCGGTCAGACAAAGAGACCCCAATTCATTGGTAGGCTCACAGTGCAATGAGCAAGAACACACATTCAATTTTGCAGCAACTAAGATTGTTAGACAAGCAGGCACAAAAATAGCCAGGGAAGTGAACTGAAGCCTGAGAAATAGGCCCTTTGTCAGTCAATAGTAGTGCTAATTTACCACCAGCCTATCAAGTATTTAGAAGACGAGGGCTGGGCAACACAAGCAAATGACTAACAACTTAAAAACCAGCCATCAACATACCCCAATCAACCTCTAAAAAGCCACTTACAACAGGCACTATAAATACCACACACATAACAGCACACACTCTGCTAGAGAGAACTTCCCTGAAGATGGGCTCCAGAACAAGTCCAAAAGCTCAGGAGACAAAAACCTCTGGTCCTGGTGACTTACCCAGATTGGATCCTGCAAGAAAAAGATTCTTTTCCTAATTAATTCTCTACAGAGTGCTGATTGCAATAAAACCAGGCTGCCATCATCACCACCATCATTATATCCCACTTTTTAGGGTGCCCAAGGCAGATTGCATAGGTTTTCTTTTTCTATCTACAGAACAAGAACCCTGAAAAGTACATTGGCCTGACAAAGAGATCAATGCCTTTCAGTATAATCTAACCTTATGGATCTCATGTGAAGATCCCAGGACCCTGGGATATGTTGGATTCCTACCCCCAAAAGGAGCAGAACTTTCTGAAACTGGAAAAGAGAAATTTGACATAGTTCCCGAATTCCTGTTTTAGAGATTACTTCTTACTGAGATCTGGAAATGAAAAGTCCATAAGAAGAATATTAGGATATAAAAGTAAGGATTTGCTCAAAGCAACTTTGTCTCTTTGACAAGACTAAAATAAATAAATAACATGGGCAAGGCTGGTATTTTTCTCCAAGCAGGGTGTCAGCATGTGCTGAACTCCATTTCATAGAATTTCTGGTTCTGATTGTTCCATCGAGCACAGCAGGAAGACATTCTGGGACTGAAGAATTAAGTTTGGCAGATGCATATTTTTTCTTCTTGCATAATGTTGCATAATACTCTATTTTATTTATTTTATGTACAGGCTTATATATTATTTTTGAAGGACATGTTTTCCCCTTTTTCATTTTTATTTTTTCCCTAGTTGCTCAGAGCCTTTGAACCACTATCCTTGCCACTAGAAATTCAGGGTGAGGTCTATTACATTGCAATTGGACTATGACAATGCATTCCATGTGGGTCTTTGTTACAAAACTGGAAGCTTCAATCATTGCTAAATGCAGAGGTTAGGCTGCTAACCCACGCATAATACCAGAATCATTTTATGAGCATGTTGATTTACATCTATATCTTCAGGTAGATATAAATTGAAAGAAAAAAAGACATACAGGCAAATCTAGAGATAGGCTGCTATTAAAGTTGTTTGAAGAAGCTTCAACTTTTAATTTGGGACAAAGTCTCTAATATTTCTTTTTCCTAAAAAATTCAGGGAAGCATAGCACTTTTTAGAGAGGCATTAGTGTTTCTGTAAAACAACAGTTATTATTCGAAGCTCCACCTTCATTTAGCTCTGAGAAGCTAATAGAGATCAGAAGACTCTTTAGACTTAATTTGCCCGTGTATCTTTGCACTTCGAAGCGCAGCCAGTTGTGCTTTGCCCAAAACATTTTAGAATGTTGGCCTCCTGGGCCATTGCCAGGCCCAGGAGGGATTAAATTGGCCATATATGTGCAATTGGCCATGTATCCATTTCCAACTGTAAGAGGCAAAGGAACAGGACCATACATTAAGTTGCAGTTCAAAGATTTATTGCTCAAGCCTATACCCAAGAATCTAGTCAACTAAAGTCATTACTAAATTTGTGCCAGATAAGGGTCCAATTAAGCTGATTATGTGCTTAATCCCACTACCCCAAACTCTACTGCTCTTCTCCAACATCAACAATCTTTATAAAGAAAGAGGAAAAGACTGTTATGGATACTGTATCTGGAAAAAAAAGTAGACTGACAAGGAATGTTATGGAGAAAAGTGACACCCAACGTAAATGGTCTGGATACAAGAATATAGGTGGGGAGAAAAAGGTGAGATAACCCTGTCAGTTGGCAAGGGAGGTTAAAACTAGCTTACCACCTGATAAAAGATGGCCTAGTTGTTGGGCTTACTTCCAATTACATGCATTATTTGGTGGGTGTCTTGCTAGCAACAAGAAACAGATGAGTCAAATAACTAGAATTTGCATTTACATCTATATTTCTGACAAGATTTTCAGTAGAGGAAGCACTATGTCAGAGTACAATAATAAATGTATGATTAAAACTGCATTCCAAAAATTTCTGCAAGTCATATGTATGTGATCAGGCTCTCCCACTTAAAAAGAAAAAGAAAGAAAGAAAGAAAAGTCAATCTGCTTCAGAAAAAGGCATCAGCTGGATCATTTGCATCTCATTCCATTCTTCCTTATTAAAATTGGGTCTCTGGCAAATTTGGCCTGCATTATAATCAACCAAGCAACCACATAGTGGTTGTATGTGTGGAAATGGCATCTTGACAAGAATGGAAAAGGTGCAGAGATTAATCAGGAAAAAGGCACAGGAAAAAGGAAACTCAGGGTTTTAACATGTAATGCAAGGATCTCATTGGACAGTATTTAATAGTAATAACTACTAAGTCCATCTTTCTTAATTTCAAACTTTATTTAAATATTCCAAGGGTGAATAACTCACTTACTGCTACAGATGGCCTATGATCTCCTAGGCCAATTTAGGGGTGCCCAGAACCCTCCAGACTTTTTTCTTTTCTTTAAAAAAATAATAGGTTAATGCATTGATTTTGTTCTAAATATCCTATCACTGTCTCCCTCCCAACATAGATGTATCAACCAGAGTATTTAAACACTATCATGTGACATCATGATGTGACTGCTGTTCTCTTCTTCGGGCTTCTTAGTCTGAAAACCTCTGCCTATCACAGAGTCCAATTCAAAACTGCATCCATCCACTGATCATGTTGGTTAGGATCAGGACTATCACACCCATCTTGCAAGTTGGGGTATTAGCATGATAGTCTGCTTCCCTAATGCCCTCCATTTGCTTATACAATATGGCATAACATACAAGTCCATCTGAGGTCTTGCAGATCAGTCTCTGGGCTATTACAGTACAGAGCTGTCACGTAATTCCCTGTAAGGATGCCCAGCATTTTCTTTTTAAATCAAGGGCTGTTGTTTCCATTGTGATGTTCTAAGAGCAAAAGTACTCGGATGAGGACAGAAACATGTGATAATTCTGAGCATGTTTTGAAGGTTTATCTGTGCATCATTTATTATTCAAAATGATTTCTAGCAAATGTTAAGAATAAAAACCTTCTAATAGTAACATTTTTCTACTACTAATGAAAGGCTGGTGGCAGGATTTTCCTTTCCTTTTTTCTTCCTTCTTCTTGGCAAGGTAGAAAGTTATAACTAACATTATCCAGTGCTATATAGTTGGAAGAAATGCTGCCTCCTTTTCAGTCATGCAATAAATTCGAATTCAGATTATGTGCCCCAAAGTATCTCAATATATTCTCTGCACTGAAAGACATACATACATTATAATCAATTTGGTATTTTATTTATTTTTAAAAAATATTCCTAATTTGGGAGCACCCATTATGGCCTTACATACCCTCTGAAATCTCTTCTGTAGTCAAGGGAAACTCACAGCTGACGGAGTTTCTTTCTTACGAAAACTCGCCCTACCTCACTAAATCCAAAGCAGAAGTCCTGCAATTAGCTTAGCCAATAGGAAACCACAGTAGCCAATAGATTAAGAACGTTATGTAAGTAGAATTATTTTCATCCGTGTCTCTCAGCAACCACTTGTGACCTATAACTAGACGTGCTTTGCAAATGGATATAGGAAAGGAGGAAAAATAAGTACTGCAATGTACCCAGGGTAGCTAGCTGAGAATTCTGGAAGCAACAGTGTCAAAACATCCTGAGGGTGCCAGATAGGCTGGTTTATGGAGGAAATTCACCAAGCTTTCAGGGGTTTCAACAAGGCATTCTTCTTGAAGGGTTCTTTCTGTGGAAGTCTTTGCTACAAAACAATGTTTCCTATCCCCACCCCATCCCCAAATATTCTTTCTGTATTTTCCATGAGGAATGATTGTGTGCTTCATATACTTGTCGTCTCCATTTTGAGGATAAACTGCAGTGAAATCACACTGATTTTTGGACCTACCCAGGTAGGTCCTATCTTCATCCTTTAGAAATGAAAGAATGCACTGAAAGCTCCACAACATACCTCCAAAATGTTGTTTAAAGCAGGGGTCCACAACCCCCGGTCCGTGGACTGGTACCGCTCCGTGGCATGCCAGCAACTGGTCCACACAAACAAGCAAAGGCCCAGGCAGGTAGCACACAAAACCATGCCCCCTCCAGTCCATGGGAAAAACCTCTCTCCACGGAACTGGTCCCCAAACCAGTTATCCGTCTGGTGCTAATCAGCGATATACGTTAAATCAGAGGTCCCCAAACTTTTGGGCACCTCTGATTTAACGTATATCGCTGATTAGCACCAGACCGATAACTGGTTTTCTTATTTCGATTCCTGCTTATTCCTGCTGGCTTTGGCTGTGAAATACCTAGACTGAATCTTCTAGTTCCAGTAGATCTCCATAATGGATTAGTACAAGATACAAATGCATACAAAACACATGCACACTCAAAAACATGGTAGCATACACTTGAATTCCAGTTATTTCAGTAGTCTGTGTCTCAGATCGTACAATTATCTGCATATTTTGTTTTTAGAGTAGCCAGTGAAAACTGAACCAGAGAGAAGATGGATAAGATTTGGTACAATTGCCTGGGAACAGATCAAGAATTATTTTTTTTTATCTTATAATCAGGACCAGCAATCATTACTGAAGGTCTGAAATGGACAACATTGCCTTCTATCGATCTCCACTTTCTCCAAAAGCAACCCTCCACCCACGGGAGAACTGGTAGCCCTCAGTCTAGGCTGAATGTCTTGCAAACTGTTGGCAAACTACCTCAGTCCAGATAGGATTTTCCTATCAGTTTAAAGCAGTGGTTCTCAACCTGTGGGTCGGGACCCCACTTGGGGTCGAACGACCATTTCACGGGGGTCGCCAAACAAGGCTGTCCGCCATTTTTTCCCCCTTTTCTTTGGCCACGCCCCTGGCACCCGGTGATGTATAAGTTGATGGGGGTCACCACAACATGGGGAACTGTATTATGGGGTCGCGGCATTAGAAAGGTTGAGAACCACTGGTTTAAAGTCAAGCTGGAAAGAACATAAAACAGGAGCATCTTAAATAGTAAGTCTGGATATGCCCTGGATTTGCTCCCTGTAGAATGAATTTAGTTTAGACGAGGAGTCACATATCTATTTAGATGTGCATTTTAATCCTGAGATAAATGACTGTCATGAAGTCCAGAGTTCAGTTACAGTGTGGCTTTGGCCAGAACTATTGATCTGTAGTCAAAGATTAACCTTCAAGAAATATGAGACTAATTCAGTTAGGTAATGAAGAGATAATCCACTTTTCTGAATCTTTATTAAGAAAAGATGGAGCTCATGGACAATTTATTTAGATTGTGGCATAAGGACATCCTAGAGAATAAATAGTAGCCATTGTTTCTTGGATAATTTCCAGTATAGGTAATTATCAAGTGCAATGCCCTAGTTACCCTTCCCTGTAGTTTCAGTTAATCAAATTGCTGTCGTACTCTGTGGGGTACTTGCACTGTGCTTGTTAAATAGCTACAGCTTCTCCCTGCTTTGGGAACTCTGCCTTTTCTTGGTGTGGCTTAATATGCACATATTCTCAGCCCTTTGAGGTAGGCCAGATCAGGAAACAGACACTGCATAGACTACTGAAATACTACTTGATTATTATAGGTATCGTGAGAGAATCTTGAAAGCTTGCCCGAATTTCCCTTTACCCCCCTCTTATTCCCTACACAATCAGGGTTATTTGAAGTCTCATACTCACACTCGCATCTTTCAGCTGTGCTTTGGTGTCTCTTTTATCTGCTGAAGATTGTTACATTATTTTTTGCTAATGTTACTAAGTCTTCACTATGCCTACGCTTAAATGGTTGACAAAATCCCCAAGAGTAAATCAATATCATTTCCACCAACTCAACAGACCAATGTCAATTTATCTAAACCAGGGAGCTATATTAAACCCTTGGAACTGAATTATTTCCTATATTAATATTGCTAAAAATGGCAGCTAATGATATAAAATATTACGGTTATTCATTTAGACTTTTCAGGTCAGATTTCCAAACAGTGAGCTCTCTCATGCTGATTTTTTAATACAACCAGAGCATACAATTTCCTTTTCACTGTGACATGTGCCCATCCACAGGAAACTCACAACAGGCATGCAGCCTTGTTTGTCAGGGTTTTTTTTGTGTGTGTGTGTTTTAAAAAACCTTGTGGACACAAGAATCTCTTTGGCTTTCTTTTATGAGTTGAATGGGTCTAAGAATTGAATATTGGTCTCATTCATATATATGGCAGCATCTGCACACACACACACACACACACACACACACACACACACACACACACACACTGCTTTCCTGATAGTGGCAGAACTAGCTCTTCTTTTAGACAGGGTGAAGTTGTTCTTTGGGCTGTAGGAGAGGAGAAGATTTTTTTTTTTCTTTCTTAGTTCTAAAGATTCACGTGCGAACGTTTGAATTCTTGACATGAATGAAGCACGTTGTTTTTTGCCTCAGAAAATCTCTAGCTTTTAACTCCCTTGATACCAACCTAGGATTCCTACAATATGCCTAACATGGTGATAGACAACAAGGAAAGCCACAAGAGGATATTTATACAGAATGCTACCCTGTTGACATTTATCTGGGTCAACTTCTCTTTCAGGAAATAAATAGGATTGAAATAGATGTGCCTCTACAGTCTCAAGAGGTTAATTTTTAAAAAATATTTTCCCCCTCCCCACTGTTTTGTGGGGGAAAGATGTTACCATGAAAAGAGACAGAGAGACAGAGACAGAGAGAGACAGAGACAGAGAGATGTTCAAGGACCTTTCTGAAGGACAAAGAACTCAGAAAATTCCTAAGTATAAACAGTATAATGGGATATAGAAATGTCCAATATTTTACCAAATGAACGTTTACTTTTCACTTTGCATTTTCAACATGCATTGTGAACATGATCACATTGGGATTCATTCTTTCTTTTTTAGCACCTGAAAATGTAATGTTTTGATTATTGCTGGGCCAAAATATTCAGCTCCTTTTCCAGGACTGTTGTTGTGACAGATCTCCTCTGAAGACTGTGTATGTTTGGGAGTAGGCACATTTTAAATAAAAAGTCATCAAGGATTTTATTTTCTTTGTTTAAATAAACAACAAAGATGCCATTGCTGTAAGTAATGGCTGGATATTTGTTCTCTGGCCTTGTTCCTGTGACGGGATGCCCCTGAGAATGACATAATAAAGCAGCTAAGAACAACAGAACTGTGGCATCAACCGGCTTGTTTATTTAATAGGAAAAAAGATTCTTGCATGACCCCCTTGTACTAGAGTGGGGGTGGGAGACCACTTCAATGTATGAACCTGTGAATCAACAATTGAAATTCTTCTTTGACACATGCTTTCAGACATGAATTTGTGGAACAACAAGGACAACGATTCTGCTAATATTCCCTGAAATGTCCATATTTTTTTTCCTTAATTCCAGATAGGGAATTAATTAATTCCTGTCGATCAGTGCAACATTTTTGTTCTGTGTAGAGCATATCCCATTATGTTTTGCAGCTTACTAAATGGTCCTAATTTTTGCCTCTCTTTTCAAATGAAGTGTTCTTCATCTCTGATATTTTTCACTTAGTTCTATTTCCTTTAATCATATTAAAACATTCATATATGAACAATGTTTGATATAGCAGTGTAATTTGATGCCCTATATGAAAAGAATATAAACTAACATGGTTGATTGATTGATTGGTTATGTGCCATCAAGTCATTTTGACATAGATTTTCTCCATGACAGTCCATCCTTAATATGTTCTTTCAGGTCTTCCAATGGTGCACCTATCACCTCTATAACTGAATCCATCTACTTTGTTGCTGGTCATCTGCTTCTCCCTTTCTCAGCACTGAAACCTTCTTCAGAGAGCCAGGTCTTTGCCTAATGTTTCCAAAGTAGGATAATTTGAGCCTAGTCATTTCTGTCTCAAGTAAGAACTCTGGGTTAATTTGTTCAAGGATTGTTTGTTTATTTTCTTAACTGTCTACAGTACTCTCAGGAGACTTTTCCAACACCAAAGCTGAAAAATATCAACCCAATCCTGCTTTTTCAAAATCCAACTTTCACTTCTGTGGAGTGTCATAAAGAATAGCAGAGTTATACAATTCTGATGTTTATAGATATAGATATATCACAGTATTTGGATATCTTTTCCAAGCTCTTCATGGCTGCTTTACCAAGTGATACTCTGTGGTACATTTCTTGACTGCTTGTTCTTTTGCTGTTGATGGTTGATCCTAAAAGTCAAGTTATCTATCACTTTGATATCATCATTCTCCACTTTAAGGCAGGTTGTTGTACTGGTTGTCATTAATTTGGCCTTCTTTATGTTTAATTTTTCTCCCGCTGTGCTCCTTTTATTACTAAGGGATGTGTATCCTTCCCATTTTGGCAATTAGAGTAGTGTCATCAGCATAGCAAGATTATTGAATTTTTTCTCTAATTTTAAAAACTTCCTTTAATGTAGCTTCCCTTTATATATATAGGTTGAATAAATAAGGAGAGGGTCTACATCACAGATGTCAAACTCGATCGCGTCACGTGACGTATCGTGATGTATCGTGACTTTTTTGCCTTTGTGGAGCCCAGGTGGGCATGGCATGCACCTGACACATCTGGCCTGTGGGCCATTAATTTGACACCCATGGTCTACACCTTTATTTCTCTCCCTTGACAACCTGGACTCAATCTGTGTGGCCATGTTCTGTTGGTACTGTAACTTCCTAACCTGTATATAAGTTTCTTATGAAGACAATCAGATGTTCTGGTATCTAGCATTGTTAACTCATGTTTTATTATTAAAGACAGTACTGGACAATTGTTAAGTACCAACCTATGTTTGTTATAATGGTATGTTTTAACTATCACAGTTTATGAGTGTAAGCTACTTAGATTTCATAAAAAAGAAAGAAAAAGGAATTTGATCAAGGCAATATTTGTACTCTGGGTTGAACAATGAGGCCCTTAGTGCTCTCTGAGCTTGGTGGATTTCTTTTCTTGCAGACATTTCATTACCAAAGTAAATAATCCTAACAGTAAAGTTTGGTAATCAAACCTCTGCAAAAATATTACCAAGTTTAGATACCACATGGACCCCACAAAGAGGGAGTCATCTGACATTTTCCAGATGTTTTGCTGTAACAATAAGTAACACTCTATGTTCTATGAAATCTCAGTAACAATTATAGTATTATTTGCAACAGTGGCAAATATATTATTATTTTATACTATCTGTAATTCTGTAATACAGAAATCAGCTGATACAGAATTATAATAATTCAATCTCTCACACATAAAACATGTAAACAATAATTTCAGAAACTAGAGAGAAGCATGACAAACTGTCACTCACGCATGAGTTATTGGGTTTTTTCCTGCTACATTTGCTGGGAACATTTACCTGACACTTTGATGGAAGCTGGTACTATGACACTAACTAATCTTAGAATGGAATGTCTTCTGAAGCTGAGGCCCTGTAAATTTTGAAGGGGGCTATTCAAGGGCTGATGTGACTTCTCCTAGTTGTTCTGACTGACCCATTCCTCCCATCAGTTTGTAGGTGCCTGTGACAGCAACAGTGTTGTTCCCCGAGTCTCTTACTTTGGCATCATCTCCTTTGTGGCCATCATACACTGAATCTATTGCAGTGGCAGGCTAGGCAGTGCTGAAGAAGATACACACCATTGTAATTTTTTAAAAAAATATAAATGGCAAGCGTTCCTTGGCCTTGGCCATGTAGCCAAGGCCACCATCTGCTTGGTTCAGCTGTCTGCTGTTTATCTCTTGAAAAGTGTGTGCTCCAGCTCTTTCAGTCTGGATTGGCTGCAGGATAGGAGCAACATTTTTATCTGATAGATGTTTGGCCAGTCCCATCTAGCTCTCAACTCTTTGCGCTAAACAGCCCCATTATACTGAGGAGTTGTTTCCTGAATATGGGCACTTGCTCATATTAGAAGTAACAACCTTTCCCCTATCTACTTCCTACTTCCTGTTCCTTTCACCTCAGCCTGTAGAGGATAAGCTAGTTTTTTTTTAATAACAGATACTACAGCTGAATGCCAAGGAGCGAAGACTTCTAGCCAGGACTGTCAAGAATCTCTAGATATGCATTTTGTATATATCCTACTGTGACTAATACTACCATGACTATTGAAACACAATGTGTGGGGGAAAAGCTTTGTCCTTGCTGTCAGCACCTCACCAGCTTTTGTCATTTTCCAATCCTTTAAATGTGGGGGTGGGTTTTGAATGTCTGGTCCTTTGCATTATTGGTCTAACACTCATGATGCTATGCTTCATTCACTTCAATGGGAAACAAATGCAGGGATGCTTGCTGACCCAGCCAGTCAAAGACTGTTTTTGTTGCTCTTCTTCAGGTCCCTCCTTTGTTCCAATGGTCTGATTCTCCTCTTCTTACTGTTTTGCAATTCATGAATTTCTGAATAAGCACAGAAAGGCAAGGCTCCACTGTGTTTACATTTGTCCTGCCCAATTGCTTGGAATTGTTATATATTTATTAACTGAAAATGTAAATGTAAAATATGTAATTACATATCCTCAAGGGCTGCTAGGAGGAAGTGGAAGCACCACTGAGCTGACTTTAGAAGATAAGAATGAAAGTTTTATTTAAAAACATGTTGAAACTACTATCTGAGATAAGATTTTCCTTTGAAATTACTGGAAAAAACAAAGAAATTAG
This sequence comes from Crotalus tigris, assembly GCF_016545835.1. Lineage (NCBI taxonomy): Eukaryota > Metazoa > Chordata > Lepidosauria > Squamata > Viperidae > Crotalus > Crotalus tigris. The sequence goes on along the minus strand of NW_024097742.1, from coordinate 1,433,554 downwards.
CAAAAAATGTATAACCCATGAATATAGATTAGCTCTGGTCTTATATATGTGCTTATCAGCTGTATTAACAGTCTTTTTTTCAATTTTTCACTATTTGCTGAAGGGGCTTTATATTTCCAAATTAAGTTTCAGTTGCTAGGATTTGTGCCCAGAAAGAAACACAACATCAGCATTTCCCCGTGTAAGTTTGATTTGTGGGGACAGTAGAAAAAGAAAACTTTAGAGGAAGTAACTCTGTTTCTCCAAACATTGCTTGTGAGGTCAGGTAGGGGGGACAGAACCAAGTCTAGAACTAATGTGAACCTTCTTAGTTAACTGAAAGGAGACTTCATCAAAATTGTCAACATTACTTGTCCTGGAATGATATTACTGCTAGTGGGAATTCCTAAAATATTTGTCAGCACATTAAAAAAATTACCTCTGGAGGAGAATAATCAGTGTGTAATCAGCTGTTTCTAAGGGCTTTGGTTCTTTTTGTTTAAATACTATGTGGAATTTTGTCCCAGTGCATTTAGAGTTTATCAAACAAACTGAATAGAAATGTTTTTTTAAAAGGCAGGAAGAGAAAATTGTGCTTGAGCTGAATTATATGATGTTTGAGTTATAGCTGTACTAGGTTACATGTTTAAATAACAAGGCTGACTTGCATAATTGCTTTTGGCAACTAAAGAAAAGGTGTTGAATTACATGAGGAGTTCTCCTATATATATAAATACACAAAAGTACAAGCAATGTGGAAATATGATTTCCAGCTCTAAAGTCAAATATTTCTATTCTTCGCGAGATACAAAGAACCTTTGGTAAATTGAAAACAAGAGACAATGTCCAGGCAGCTTTTATATCAACACTGTGGAAATAATTTAAGTGAACTGATGTTGGTGGGTGGATGAATTATATAAGATTTGGGGTTTGGAAAAGAAAGATGAGGGCAATTATGGGGAATGTTATAGAACTACTGTGTGGAAGAAAAGTGGAACTGGCAAAGATATTGAGTGCAAAAATTATTCAATAGATGTTAAAATTAATAATACTTATTTCTGAATAGGCATAGTTAGGATTACATTATTAAATGCAACCAGTTATTAGAAAGATAAAAGAATATAAAGAATATAAAAGAACAGAACCAACCTAGAACTAAGGAGAAATTTTCTGACAGTTAGAACAATCAATTAGTGGAACAATTTGCCTCCAGAAGTTGTGGGTGCTCCAACACTGGAGGTTTTAAGAAAAACTTGGACAACCATTTGTCTGAAATGATACAGAGTTTCCTCCATGAGCAGGGGGTTGGACTAGAAGACCTCCAAGATCATTTCCAACTCTGTTATTCTGTTAGTTCAAAAAACCTGCTGATTGCTACATGAAAGGGAAACTTTATTGCACGCCTGAAAATGTGGAACTTTCGAATTACTGTCATTATTCTTTTAAAGCTAATAGCAACTCATACTGACATCTAACTTTTCAAAACTTCCTCTTTTTAATGCAGTTTATTTCCATAATCATCAGCATGGTTGCAACTTGTGCACTGCTTTAACTGGTTTCAGTAATGTGCACATTGTGCATTCATTCATCTTTTAAGAATTTTTACCGTCATAAAAAAAGATCATGCTGTAATTTTCCTCTTTTTGAAAAAAAAAATCTAGAAAGTAAAGACAGCCTTACCATTTTCTTTTACATTTTTCTTTCTTTTTTACTATATTATCCCACAGCCAAATTAGGATTCATGAAAATTAGTAAAATATCTGATATAAGTAAAAATTGTTTGTATTTCAGACACAAAATAGAACGTATTAATAACTTGAGGGAACCATGAGTAATAGAGATCACAAGAGTCTGCTTGCTGATTTATGATCAGTGTCACCCATTTGCACTGGGAATGAGATAAGTACATGTGATTGTAAAATGTGCTCTGATTGGTGCCTTTTATTGCAAAAATGCCCAAATGACAAAAATAACATTTGGAGGAAAAAAAATGCATACTGAATTACATATTCTGAATAATACTGCAATACATTTGTTGACATCATAGTTTTTGTTTTTAAATCTTGGTTTAATGAAGAAGTAAAGCCAAATTATAAGGTGGCTTAAGGAGATGTACAGGAGTGAAAAAAGTCAGAATAAACTGGTTTTCCTTGGCGGGTTCAGAGGAAATGGGCTTGCTTGAAAGAAAGCTATTCTCACCAGAAAGAAGGTACAGATGGACTTAGTGGCTGCTTGGTGATCTCAGCAGAAGTTAGGTCAAACCCTGATCTGTGACAGCCAGTGATGAAATTGTATCTATTTTGGTAGGCTAGTCCCTTAACAGTCATCTAATACCTGGGTCAACATCTAACACAAAGCCATGGTTCATTTAAAGTTTCTTGAATAAATTTCAATGGCTAGTTTTCATAAAATGCTAATAATAGAGTGATTTATTTCATATCAGCATAGCATATTGTATGAAGCCTGTTTTTCATTCCCTGTGAACCTTCTGCTTTCCCATTGCTGAACTCTTTTAATTTCCTTTATTTATTTTAACATTTTGATTGGCTTAGAGTGGAATTCTGAGTTTCTTAGAGGAAAACCACATAAACATAAACTTATTTTTCATGTAATTCAAAAGTGGCAACCAGATAATCTCTTTATGGATTCTATTATTTTGTAGATTATGACTCCAAGAAATTGGGGACCAGGATAAAGCATGGTATGTTTACATGTGAGACTATTATTTTTTTCCTCTTTCTTACTCTTCCCAGCCACAATTGACTTCACTGTATTCTTTCTGCTAATGAAAGATGTCTATTTGAGATTCAGAGCTTAATAATAATAGTAGTAGTAGTAATAGTAGTAGTAGTAATAATAATAATAATAATAATAATAATAATAATAATAATAATAATAATAATAATAATAAAAAAGTTGGAGGTCATCGAGTCCAACCCCCTGCTCAGGCAGGAAACCGTACACCATTTCGGACAAATGGCTGTCCAGTCTCTTCTTAAAAACGTCCAGTGTTGAAGCATTCACAGCTTCTGGAGGCAGGTTGTTTCACTGGTTAATTGTTCTAACTGTCAGGAAATTTCTCCTTAGTTCTAGGTTGCTTCTCTCTTTGGTTAGATTGCATCCATTGCTTCTTGTCATACCTTCAGGTGCTTTGGAGAATAGCTTGATTTCCTGTTCTTTGTGGCAATCCCTGAGATATTGGAACACTGCTATCATATGTTTTAGCCTCCAGACCCCCAATCATCTTTGTTGCGCTTTTCTGTACTCTTTCTAGAGTCTCAACATCTTTTTTTACATCACGGTGAGCAAAACTGGATGCAGTATTCCAAGTGTGGCCTCACCAAGGGATTATAAAGTGGTATTAACACTTCACATGATCTTGATTCTGTCCCTCTATTAATGCAGCCTAGCACTGTGTTGGCTTTGTTGGCAGGTGTAGCACACTGCTGGCTCATATTTAAGAGATTGTCAATTAGGACTACTACCTATACTATACATGTGCATTTGTTTTTTCTTGCCAAAATGTAGAACCTTACTTTTTTCACCACTGAATTTCATTTTGTTAGATAGCACCCAATGTTCAAGTCTGTCAAGAACCTAATGTATCTTAAGCCTATCTTCTGGAGTGTCAGCTATTCCTGCCAGCTTGGTGTCATCTGCAAATTTGATGAGTTCCCCATCTATCACCTCATCCAAATCATTGATGAAGATGTTGAAGAGCACTGGGCCCAGAACAGAGCCCTGGGGCACCCTACTACACACTTCCCTCCATGTAGATGCATGCACTTAGTGGCCTGCTTCTTTACCCATCTAATCCTCTTAACAAACACTAAAGTAAAAGTCATTAGCACACATAAGAGGGAGTGATAATAAATGATAGATGCTCCTTAAAATGATGTAAGGCCCTTTGGCTATCTAACAAAACAGTGGAAGAACTCTGCTGGTTGTCGTTTATGTGGACTAGCCCTTATTTTCTGGTTCCCCATTCTGTGAAATACAGTATACTCTGTAAGAAACTCCCTTTCTGAACTGATAGAGTACACAGAAGAGAGGGATGAGTGACGGCGTCCTTTGAGAAAGATCAGTTCAGGTTCTCTCACACATTTTGTTGAATACAGATGCTGGAGAATAGATGCAGGTATACAAGAAAGAAGCCAATCTCCAGAATGCAGGTGTGGTCTTCGTGTTTCCATATTACCCTAAGCCATATTAAAAGATCTAATGGCAAAGGTGCCTAATTGTTGGAGGGTGTGGACCAAGTGCAGTTTATTTATATAAGTTATATCCTGCTTTTATTATTTTTATAAATAACATAAGGTGACTCACATATCTAATACTACTTCCTACTCCTATTTTCCCCACAACAACAACCCTCTGAGGTGGGTTGGGCTGAGAGAATGAGTGATTGGCCCAAGGTCATCCAGCCGTCTTTCATGGCTAAGGTGGGACTAGAACTCATAATCTCCCAGTCTCTAGCTTTGTGCCTTAATCACTAGACCAAAATGGCTCTTTCCCATTAGGGCTAAGTATATTGGGTGCTTTGGACTACAATTCCCATAGTACCAGGATATGGGTCATGCGGCCTACAGGCATGTTTTCTTCAATTTCTGTGCTGGCTAGAATTGATAGGAACTGAAATCCAAATCTTCTGGAGATATCCAATTTTCCACCATGATAGATATTATTCAGATAGGTCTGAATAATTTTACCTAAGATCTGTATAATATCAATACAGTATTTTATGTTGCTTATCCATTAATAGAAGAAGCTTAACTATTAATACCTTCTTACTGCTCTATAGCAGAACTTATAGCAGTATGTGGAAGCTTTTAGCAAACATTTGAAATGATTTAAAATGGCTCCACCCTGTCAAAAGAATGGATGTACTGAACTCAGATGACAGGGCCATAAAAACAATGCATTAGATAACAATAAATAATAACTTTAAAAATCCTTCCCATTCTTGTGACAGCATGCAAAGAATTGATGGCTTCTGTTTTATTAATATGTTTCAGGAAGCATTGCAAGACATTGACTAACCAAATGGATTTCAAAATGTACAAAGACAAGTACAGGTGTACGCTTGCCTTCTTAGATAAATAAACTATCCAGCACAGTAACACATTAATTTCCCTTTGAAGCCAGCATATGAGGTATTGTTTACAGAAGCCAACATAGTGAATGGTTATGATGAATCGATCAACATAGCTGGTAATGAAAAGAGAAGAACTGAAACTGCAAACTGTGTAGACAAGTAAGATAACACAGGGACCTGCACTTCTGGGGATGAAATGCCAAACTGAGTGGAGCCAATGAGCACAGCAGAATGAAGTAGTCTGGCTCTTCATAATTCCTTTCCAGAAAACGAAAAGCTTGAGATCACCCACAAGTGCTCTAGAGCAGGGGTAGGCAACCTCGGCTCTTTTATGACTCATGGACTTCAACTCCCAGAATTCCCAAGTCAGCACAGCTGACTCGGGAATTCTGGGAGTTGAAGTCCATGAGTCATGAAAGAGCCGAGGTTGCCTACCCCTGCTCTAAACCATTTCTCCTCATGAGGAAACCACAAGACAGCAGTCTCCAGTGGATTTAGAGTTGAGGGAAAGCCATCTTTGCTGAAACTGCAGTTGGCGCCTTCAGTAAGAATACTAGCTTCACATACTTCTTTTTCTAATCACTTTTGGAAATTGCTTATTAACTGCTTTTCAGCTATTAGGAACCTTTGGCTCAATATACTTTGGCAGCGTCTGGTGAGTTCCCTTCAACCCTGCATGAAATACGTTTTAAATATACGTTTGACATAAAAAAAAATTGGGGGGTAAAACAGCAAAAGGGGTTATCAGAACGTTGATTTTGAAAAGTTACAAATGGGCTAAGGATCCAGATGGATTTGAAATAAGATTTTTAAATTAACAATAATCCTTCCTGTGGGAGAAATGCTGTTGTTTTGAATATTTAAAAAAAAAACATGATAGGATGAGACTTTGAAGATTGGGCACTAGAGGGAACCAGAAGGAACTAAAGATTACAATTAAAAGAGAAGAGCGCTTAAATTTGACTTACTAATACAGAAAGGAGCAATATACTTAATATTGGACATATTGAAGTATATTTGTGAAAAATGGACCTACAAGTTAATTTTAAGAGTGTCTATCATTATAAACAGACTGTGTTTAAAAGATGTTATGGAAGAGCATCACGTTTTACCAGACAAGATTAAGACTGATTTGAAAATGGATTTAAAAATGACCAGCTACAAGAATGATATGGAAAAAGATGCTACACTGGATATACAAATGAAACTGGCTGGTTATAATTAAAAAGAATATACAAATAACAACCAAGAGAGCAACTTGGATAACTTGGGGGGGGAGGGGGCTGGGAAAGAAAAAGTAAAACGGCCTCATTAGATAGTTCAAACAGGAATAGAATACATCAACACACTTTCCCAAGTAACAGGTGTATTGCTTCCTTGTTGCTCCAAGAAGTCAGCTTTATAACTAATCAGTGAAAGATTGACTTCAACTGTTGCTAGAGGAGATCCACGCAGAAGAAGCTCCTCCTCTCTTCCTCTTTGTGTACAGTATTTTCGCTTTTGTTTTTCCTTGTGTGAATAAGCATATCAAACTTATGAACTCATTTAATCTCACATTCTATCAGTGGCCTGATAGGAAAATGAGGGATCATTGGGGCTCTCAAAATGAATTTCTGACCACTACCACCCTCCCCATTATTAGTTGCATCCAATCTTTGGTGCCTCTTTCTTCTCTGTCTGTTTCCCCCACGCTGAGCAATGGCCGTTTTAGAGGAGGCAGAGGTGAGCAGGATCACTTATCTTAAACATGCACATATAGGAAATATGGGTCAGTTGAGTGGGCTTTGGATTCTATGAGATACAGGTCTTACAGCTGGCAATCTAGACTTAGCAGCATTCCTGCATTCTCTTTCTGATGTAAAACACGTTTCTTTCCTTTAAAAAAAAACCCAAAATCCACAGCATGCCATGTAGCTTACCTAGCTTGTGATGATGTTTCCAAATATCAACCTGCAGTACTAGAAGAGTAGAATACATTGTAATATACAATCATGTAAAATCTTTGTGAAGGACCATGTCATTCTGAGAGAGAGAAAAACAAAAACAAAGGAAGAATAAAGTCATTACATACTTAGGTCATCAGAACATCAGCAGTGTCCAACACTGTGGTGCAACTAACTGCACAAGGAAGCCCAGTCTCTCAGTCATGGTGACATCAAGTCTAATAGCCATTTGATTTCTATGACTTTCAGGAAACCCTTTTTGAAACCAACCAGCTTGCAGCCAGCAACACATTCATAGTAAAAAGTTGCAAGTGCTATGTTTGTGACCCCCATCCCTACCTTCCACCGTGGTATTAGGTAAAGGCACTATGAGAATTTACATAGTAATTTCTAGATCCAGCTTCCTGGTTTATCTCAAAGTGATGGGCTAGGGGGGAAATGAGGAGATACTGTCATCCTGATAGCAATTCTCTCATAACTTCCCTTAAATGTCTGTTGCCAATACCAGGTGCTCCCCAGAGTTTCAAGAGTTTTGTATCTAGCCACCTTACTACCTGATTCATATGCTGTGCTGATGCACAATTTGTTTAACCATGGTTTGCTGACTACCACAAGTCCAGTACAATCAAACTGCATTATGGCTTATTGCATTGTACAAACTCAGTCTACATTAGGTCTGGAAGGACCTCCAAAGCACAGAAATAACACACTAAGTTTTACCCAAAAGTTAATTGGTCTGTTTTTTTCCACCGAACATGTGTGCAAAAGAACATTTGCACAGTTTGTTCCCTTGTTATATAAACAATGCATGCAGTGACTTGGTAGAAAGAGACAGACAGAAGTTTTTGCCTTCTAGAATTTTATCTTGATCATGCTTGCCAAGTGAGGAAGCATTCCTCTGCAAAACATTTACAGTCTTCCTGCTGTCCTTTTCCATCTCCTGCCCCCTCCTTCATTTGCTTGTTGATAGTTGGCAAGGAGATCAAGAGAAACTCAGGGCATTTCCCGTGAGCTCATTTAAAGTGCTGCCCAACTATCCTTGAGCCAACAGAAAATTCTTCTTGTTGTTCAGTTATTTGATCATATCTGACTTTTTTGTAACCTAGGGGAGGACATGGCTGTTTCCCCAAGACTGTCTGTTTCTTAGAGTTTGGGGAATTCACGTTTATGCCTACAATACCTTGCTTTGTATGGGCTTCTTTGCCATTGTGTTTTTCCAAGTATCTTTTCCAGTGACTCTTCCCTTCATATTGTGCTTCCTTTAAGCTTTGGCTTCATATTAGCACTCCTGGTGAATGGTCCGGTTTTACTTCATTTCATTTTGAATGATTTGTTCTTCTTGTAGACTAAGATATTCTCAATCACAATTCCGAGGGACCCATTTTTCTTTCTTCTGCCTTTCAAATAGTCCAGTTTTCACCATTCTCTGTTACCAGTGCAAAAGCCATAGCCTTGACAATATATATATTTATATAATATCACATAATATCAGAGCTGGAAGGGACCTTGAAGATCTTCTAGTCCAACCCCCTGCTCAAGTAGGAAACTCTATACAATTTCAGACAAATGGTTGTCCAATCTCTTCTTAAAAACCTTCAGTGTTGGAGTACCCACAACTTTTTTCAGGAGGAAAGTCGTTCCATGGTTAATTGTTCTAACTGTCAGGAAATTTCTCCTTATTTCTAGGTTGCTTCTCTCCTTGATTAGTTTCCTCCATTGTTTCTTGCTCTGCCTTCAGTTGCTTTGGAGAATAGGTTGATTCCCTCTTCTTTGATGTCTATGAACAACTATGTTGTCTAGATTTTTCATTTGTTGTTGTTGTTAATTGCGAAGTCGTGTCCGACCCATCGTGACCCCTTCTAAATAGCAGATATCTCATTATTTTATGCTTATAAGTTGTTCAACTTCTTTGCATCATTGGATTGGATTGACATTGCCTGTTAACATTGTTGGTGTTTTTAATACTGAGAAGCAGACTTTTTTCTTTCACCTGCAACAAGATATTTCTTAAGTCTTCTTCACTTCTAGTCATTAAAGTGATGTCATCAGTATTATATCTATGATTATTGATGTTTCTCCAATTGATTTTAATTTCAATGTCCATTTCTTCTTGTCAAGCAAATCACATGATGTACACCATATATAAATTAAATAAGCAAGGTGGCCATATGGACCCATGGCATACACCTTCCCAATTTTGAATTTAATTGCTCCAGTCTCTATTCCAAAATGGTTCCTGGACATCATACAAATTCTTTAGCAGGCAGATGAGGAGCCCAGAATTAACATGTTTTTAAGGGCTTTCCTCAATTTGTGGTCTATACAATCAAAAGCCTTAGTATAATTGCTAATGGAAAAATAGATGTCATTTTGGAATACCTTTGTTTTTTTTTCACTATCCATTAAATGTTCATAATATTATCTTGAGTGCCTCTGCCTCTTCAGAAGCTAGGATGAACATCTGGCACTTCTCATTCTATGTTTTGATGAAGTCTAGATTACTAACAGAGATAAGTGCCATTGGTCAATAATTGAAGCATTCTTTAACTTTATATTGAAATGTACCATAAAGTGATTTCCTCCCCCATTTCTTAGCCATTGCTGTTCTTTCTATACCTGATAACAAATGATAAGTAGCACTTCAAGCTCAATCATTATCCTGCCACAGATAACTGGTTCAACAAAAGACAGCAAGTGCAGGCTATGTTTGCTTGTTTATATCCCATCTTCATTATTTGTTATAAATAACTCATGGCTGGGTATATACCTAATACTCCTTCCTCCACCTATTTCCCCACAACACCAACTCTGTGAGAAGAGTTGGGCTGAGAGCTGGCCCAAAGTCACCCAGCCAGTTTTCATGTCTAAGACATGTTTCTAGCCTGATATCTTAACCACCAGACCAAACTGGCTCTCAATAAAAAGATTAGTACTATGTTTCCCCGAAAATAAGACCCAGTCTTATTTTTGTTTTTATTTTGCCTCCAAAAGAGGCACCAGGTCTTATTTTTTTTGGGGGGGTGTCTTTTCCACTCACCTTGCAGAGGCATCATCAACAGCCCCGCCTAGCTGGCCCACTTCTTCTGCGTCCGAAGAAGCAGCTTAAATTTGGAGCTGAGAATGGAGCTCCAGCCTGCATTTCGCTGTCAGAGGCATTCTAGAAAGGCCTCTGCAGTCTAGAACTGAGCTATGGATCGAATCCATAGTTCTGTTCCCAGCTGCAGAGGCCTTCCGGAAAGGCCTCTGAATGCAAATGGAATCTGCTGGACTGAACATATACCAATCATTCTCATTAACATAGGCTGCTGCTGGGGAGGATGTAAGTTAATGTATCTATGAAAACACAATCCAAGCTCCTATTTTGCATAGTTGAATGCAAAAGTTATCTAAAGTTTAGACAAGACACCATGGGGCAAGTAAAGCTAAAATAAACTCTTCTGCTGCGTTGTACAATCCCCTATCACCTCATGCCTGTCATCTATTGGCCAGTTTACTTTTAAACAGGGGTGCAACTTTCAGAATTGTGTTAAACCCATCTCTAAAAATAAACCAATGAAGAGCTGATGGGCATTGGAAGAAGGAGAGTTACACAGTGTGGCCTTTTGCCTTCTCCCTGCATGGTTCAGTCCCTCTGGGGTAGGCCCTTTTCACTTCATGTTGTTTGAAGACCCATTAAAGAAGCCCTGTCCCTAAACACTTTTTAAACCATAAATATGTAGGCTTCCTTTGGAGATTCTTCTTCTGAATCAAAAGATCCCAGCCACAGAAAGCTTCTGATTTATTTGGTCTGTCAGCACTACTCTGTTTTCAGCTACAGCCAGGTGCTTTTCTTGATCATATGAGTTTTTTGCCAGGATCACCTTATTAGTCCCCCAACAGCTGTGTCTGGAACATTATATAACGTGGATTCCCTGAAAATACCAACAGAAGAACTTAATACCAGTTAGGGCCTGGGGGAATGAGAGTTTCTGAAATGTTTTTGATAACTTTGGAAGAAGAATATTATAAAAGAATTTGAGAAGGGGAAACAGGATGTAACTAAATCCACCAGGAGAAATGTTATTGCCAGAATTTTAGAGTAACATTTGTGACAATGATAACCACCAGTTAGAAAGCATAATAATAATAATAATAATAATAATAATAATAATAATAATAATAATAATAATAATAATAATAATAATAATAATGGTTAAAAGAGGTGGAGGCAAATAAAACAGAAGTTGAAATGAAAGAACTAGTAATAATAACAAAAATGGTAGAAAAAAGAGCAAAGAAAATCAAAAATTGGTCAGCACCAGGTGAAGATGAACTGCATGGGTTTTGGTTGAAACATCTAACTGTTATACACCCACTCATTGCCAAACAGTTCAACAATATACTACAAGGAGGAGAAATTGAAAAGTGGCTAACAACTGGGAAAACCTACCTAATAATGAAAAATCCAGCAAAAGGGGCAACACCAGGTAACTACAGGCCAATTACCTGCTTACCAACAACTTTCAAATTACTAACTGGTGTGGTAGCTGATGCAGTACAACAGCATCTAGTTGAAAACAATCTCTTTCCACCTGAGCAGAAAGGAAACCGCCCCAATAGCAGAGGAACAAAAGATCAACTCCTAATAGACAAAATGATCTTGGAAAACTGCAAGAGAAGGAAGACCAACCTGAATGTGGCATGGATTGACTACAAAAAGGCATTTGACTCTCTGCCACATGATTGGATAATAAAGTGCCTAGAAATAACAGGAGTCAGTAGAAACATCAGAAAATTTGTGCAAAGATCGATGGCACAATGGAAGACACAGTTGCAGATCAATGGTGAGAGGCTGGGAGAGGTTAATATCAAGAGAGGAATATTTCAAGGAGATTCATTATCACCATTACTATTTGTTATTGCACTGTTTCCTCTGTCAACAATACTGAATAACTCAGGACATGGCTATCAAACATCAAAAACATCTGCCAGACTATCCCACCTCCTTTACATGGATGATCTGAAGCTGTATGGAAAAACATCATCTGAAATAGAATCGCTGCTCAACACTGTCCGTATATATAGCCAAGATATTGTAATGGAGTTTGGCTTGGACAAATGTGCCACACTTACTATCAAACAAGGAAAAATAGTGAAAACTGAAGGAATCAAGATGCCCCACGAAAATAACATTAAGAGTCTGGATGAGGAAGAGTACTACAAATACTTGGGTATCCTTCAAGCTGACAACATCAAGCACACTGAAGTCAAGAAAAAGATTAGAGGTGAATACATCAAGAGAGTGAAGAAGATCTTAAAATCCAAACTCAATGGAGGAAATACCATAAAGGCAATCAACACCTGGGCAATCCCAGTCATTAGGTACACAGCTGGAATAGTGGACTGGACTCAAGCAGAACTAAAAGCAATGGATAGGCAGACCAGAAAAATAATGACAATGAATCATGCCCTTCATCCACGCAGTGACATTGATAGACTTTATCTACCAAGGCAAATAGGTGGGCGTGGAATGCTACAAGTACATCAGATGGTTGAAGAAGAAAAAATGGCTTTGGAAGAATATCTGAAGAACAATGATGAAGATGCACTGAAATTAGTATATCAGGAAGGCTTACTAACTACTGGAGAGACCAAACTGGCCTACAAGAAAGACCAAATGAAGAACAGAATAGAGGCATGGGAAGACAAAGCACTACATGGCCAATACATTAAAAAAATAGCTGGGAAAGCAGATAATAACAAGACCTGGCAATGGCTAAGAGCAGGAAAATTGAAGAAAGAGACCGAGGGACTAATTCTGGCTGCACAAGACCAAGCCTTAAGGACAAATGCATATAAAGTCAAAATTGAGAAGACAGCAACAGACAGTAAGTGCCGCCTGTGCAAAGAAGCTGAAGAAACAGTGGACCACTTGGTAAGCTGTTGCAAGAAGATTGCACAGACTGATTAGAAGCAGCGGCATGACAAAGTAGCAACAATGGTGCATTGGAAGATCTGCAAAAAATATCATTTGCCTGTAAGCAAAAACTGGTGGGATCATAAAATAGAGAAAGTCATAGAAAATGATAAAATTAAACTGCTCTGGGACTTCAGAATTCAAACAGACAAGCACCTGCAACATAACACCCCAGACTTAACAATTGTCGATAAGAAAGACAAAAAAGTCTGGATAGTGGACGTGGCAGTGCCTGGAGATAGCAGAATAGAAGAGAAAGAACTGGAGAAGATAACAAAATACAAAGACCTACAAATAGAAATAGAAAGACTGTGGCAAAAGCAAGCAAGGGTAGTACCAATAGTCATAGGCTCCTTGGGTGCAATCCCAAAACAACTGGAGCACCACTTGAACACCATTGGCATTGACAAATTCGCTATTAGTCAATTGCAAAAGGCGGCCTTATTAGGAACTGCTTCCATCCTGCGACGATATCTGTAATACCATCAAACATCCACATCTGCCTATCCCAGGTCCTGGGTAAGGACTCGATAGGTAGACAAAATGCCAAATCCAGTCTGAACATCTGGCTGACTGTGCGATGATCAATAATAATAATAATAATAATAATAATAATAATAATAATAATAATAATAATATCAAACTTCCACATCTGCCTATCCAAGGTCCTGGGTAAGGATTCGATATAGACAAAATGCCAAATCCAGTCTGAACATCTGGCTGACTGTGCGATGATCAATAATAATAATAATAATAATAATAATAATAATTTCTTTTCTAGAATGGGAAAACTATATTCCTGCTAAGAAAATTACAGTATAGTTCAAAGAAAAGAAAGCAAACATGTTTAGGTTCATTGTGCTGGAAAGTTATACTGCCCAAGGAAAAGCACATCCTTCATTAATTTCAATGCAATTCTTTTGCAGGAGACTTTTTTTTGGGGGGGGGGGATGGATTACACCTTCAGATTACTCTAAAAATGACCTTGCAAATACTGTGGCTTTTGCACACTGTGGCCCAGGGGAGAATGTCCTCTTTTCTCAAGCCCTGTTTCAGAGCTGCTGATTGATACTTGGTCTATTCTACTGCTTCTTTCCTTTGTATGTTTTATCTTCTTGATTAAGTCTCCAAGTCTTTTGCTCTTGATTTGCATACTATGGAAGGCAATGTTAGGAAACAATGGGGCAGAAAGTGCTACCTTGGAGACAGGATAGCATGTATACATAGTGACATGAGTTTTGCATAAGGACTCACAAAAACCCAAGGCGTTTTCTCCCCAAAAAAGCAATATGAGAAGCAAGACAGATATGCTGCAACCTCAAAAATCAATGAATAAAGATGGAAAACGCAGTTCTAACCTTGTGCACTTTCCTGAGAATAAATCCAGTAAATGCAATGGGATTTATTTTTAAACATGCTTAGAATTGAGCTGCAAAACTAAGGAATTGCTAAGTAGATAGAGCACGTCACCTAATTTCAACTTAATGATGCCAAGGCTTGAACTGGCACTGTGTGCTTGCTTGCAGAACAGGTGCTGTATCACTCCAACTGTGATAACTCCCACTAGGCTGTTAATCTATTCCATCCTTTTAATTTTCAGGGGGAAAATATTCATTAAAAAAATCATGTGTTTTTTTTTTTGTTTCAATTTTGTATAGCTGCCCATTTGCCAGCTATTCTGGGTGACAAGGAACATTAAAACCAGCAAACCCCTCCCCCCATACAAATATCACATACACACAAGTAGCACATAGACCAACTGGGTATCTTTGCTTATTGGAATATCATTTTGCTATGAATCTTTCCTTTAAAAAGTCAGGTAAATAAAAATATTCCCAGTTTAAATAGCCACATACAAGCACATCAAATCACTTCTGTGCAGTTGCTATTTGTGTATATATAGTTCATTCTTTAAACTTCAGTACATTTTGTCTTCGGTTTCAGTACCATCCATGGTGAATCACTATTGGCTGTTACTTCTAAATTGGTTGTATTCTAAATAATGTAGGTGCTCATTTCCATTTCTTTCTCTATAAAATGGCTATTTATAAAATAAAACAATATGTCTACGGAGATTCTTTGGGGGAACAAAACAATATCCAAGCACATGCTGAAATTTAGAATCAAACCAACAATTATTTTTTTTCTTTTTTTTTTTTGTACTTTGGGAAAATACTGCTAAATGGATAAAATAAATGGTACAGTATGTGCCGTAATGAATGTAGTATGTGTGAAGGGGTATCCAGGGAAGGAAAATGCATATTTTCTTTTCCAGAAAAGGAAAGAGCAATTGATTATATATAGTGATAGAATTCATGATAAAATATTTTAAAATTTTCACTTATATTTTATTTCGAAAACTCAGTATTTTTTTCAGACTTCTTTACAGATTAGCTGCTAGAATAAAATTTTAAAGATAGGAAAGATTGTGTGAAGGTTTTTGAATACCTGGTGATTATTAGTTAAGAATATCTCTTAGCAAATGGCAGATTGCTGATGACTTTGTCCAGCTGGATGGACTGGAACAAGAGATTAACAGAGAAACCCAGGACTAAGGCCTAGACAGGTAGAAAAAATTGAAGAGAAATCAGTGCCAAACTACTTCTCTATTGCTCCTAAGAAATAAGTTTGGACACGTCTATGAAATTACCAGAAGTTGCGCTCAACTTGACAGGGACTACATTTAAAATTCTTGATTACAGAAGACCACCTTTTCTATGATTGTAATGCTAAACTATTTTCACATGGGATTGTGCAATTTGTGGTTCTGTATGTTATAAAAATAAAGCTATTGTAATAGCCTGCTATGCAAACATGACTATCACATTAAGTCATAATGCTATTGATTTGGGAGGAAATATATATACTGTGTACACAGCAGTTATACTTGGTTAACCTGAATTAGAGTTTAGAGCAGGGGTTCTCTTTGTGATACCCTAACATAATAATTACATGAGTTTACGTGACACTTCAATAAAATAAAAGCGGTAAGTTCACTAATGTTCGAACTGGGCAAACAGCACATGTGTTATTTACTTTTAATAATTAATTTTAATCTCTGTATCAAGTGAATTAATGATAGGTCCTAATGGAATACTTTTCATTAGATAAAAGCAAATAAGAAAACAAATAACATTTAAGGCTGTATTTTGAATGGAAAACAAGCTCACTTATTTTTGCAATAATTCCCGAAAATCCAGTTTCATTTTGTAGACAGCTATTCTTACCATCTTAAGGATGTTTCTCTCTCTTAAACTAGTTTTTCTTAAACTGCTCCTAAAATACAACAGCTTGCAAAATGCCGCAGACTTTAAGTTGCTTTTCCACATAAGAGTATTGTACTAGGCTGGATGGAAAAGAGAAAATAGACTGTGAGCCTTTATTCAGTGGGACGAGAATCCTTTCCCTAGTCTTGCAATTTCTACCCCACTGCTCTTTCACAGCTTTCCTCCCTTTCTCTCCCTCCAATCAATCCTCTCTGCGAAGTGAGCATCAAGTCAAAAATGGTCAGAGCTCTGCCTAGAAAACTTGTGGCCTCCAGGCATGATGATTCCTCCTTTGAAAAGCAAAGCCCATGTGGAGAGAGAGAGAGAGAGAGAGAGGGAGGGAGGGAGGGAGAGAGAGAGAGAGAGAGAGAGAGAGAGAGAGGGAACATCCCAGCCTCATGCATGGCTCTAGAACAGCTGGTTTGTCCTTTGGAGTTACAAATATTAGGGTGTCTTCTGAAAAAAATGTGGGTCAGTCTACTCTGCTTCTTAGTCTTTCTTATACCAAGCAGGGATAAAATATTTAGTAAAGAGAATTGTAGGCATTTCCTAAAAATATTCATGATCCTTTCTTATTGGAGAAGGTGTTTGTGGACTGAGTTAAGCACTGACTTTCCATAAGCATGTGCAGGGATTCATGGGATTGGTCCTACTGATAAAGCCATCAGAAATAGCCAAGAAGTCCAAATTATTGCTTGCAGCAGGCACCATTGTCAATATAAGGGAATGTTGTGGATGCAGGACCTCAGCCTTAAACAGAAGATGGAAAAACAATTTATTTCTCAGTGCCATTTAGTTAACAATTATGGTTCTGCTTTAGTTTTTTTTCCCCAAAACAAACAAACCAAACCAGAATGTGAACTTTACATTCAGCCTAAATATCCTTTTAAAACCAAATCTAAATTGGTAACCTAACCACATTTCATGGAAACAGGGTCTGGTGTGTGTGTGTGTGTGTGTGTGTGCGCACATTCCAGTCAGTCTTGACTCCTGGTAACTGCCTGGACAAGTCCCTGCAGCTTTCTTGGCAAGGATTTTCAGAATTAGTTTGTCCTTTCCTTCTTCCTAGGGCTAAAAGAAAGTGACTGGCTCAATGCTTTAAACCATTATACCAAACTGGCTCTCAGTTTTAATATCATATTTATCTGAAGGGAAGATGATGGTGAAGATGGCATTCCCAAAGAATACACTGGAAAATAAAAATTATAAACTCCCAGTTTCCCCACTTTGTGAGCCTCAGATGGTCAATACTGTTTAAAATCAGTCCAGCAGGTTACATGCATGGGCCACATGTTTTCATATATATATGTCTGCATATCTATCTTCTGAAACCCCAGCAGCAATGCCAGGATAACTGAACATATAACTATTGATGAAAATTAATTACTTATAAAACAGAATCCCAATTTCCCATCTATGCTATTCTCTTCCACACAGAGAAGATTCACACCATCTTCCTTCCAGCAGGAAAGGAAAACAAAAAAGAACAGAATGGAGATGGGAGAATGGGAGGAATAGCTATACCAGGGGTGTCAAACTCAATTTCATTGAGGGCCGCATCAGCATTGCGGTTTCCATTGGGAGGGGCTGGGGGTGCAGCCAGGGTGGATGCGGCTTACTGGGTGGGTGTGGATGGAGTGGGTGTGGCCTACTGGGTGGGTGTGGCCAGCTCTACATCATTCACGTCAAGGGTGCCTGTGGGGGCCTGGGCAGGAATGGGACAGATCTGAGGGTCTCTGGCAGAAGGGGATGAGACCAGGGCAAGTGCCAAGACATGTGCATTTCTTCATTCCTCACAAAGGGTGACACCTCCCCAGCATGCACCCAGGGGATGGGGACGATGTGGCAGGGGCTGGTTCCTCGCTGTTTCTGGATGGCTTGTGGGGCTAACACTGAATGCGTTTCAGCATAGATGACCACCACAAAATTGTACATTGGCTCTCGGCCTGTCTGGGCCAGGGCCAAAGCAGCGGGGGCCGTTCCCTTACTGTTTCCAGGATGGCTTTGTGGGCCACATGAAACCACTTCGCGGGCTGCATCCGGCCCCCGGTCCTTGTGTTTGACATGTCTGAGCTATACTGAAAAAGAAGGCAAGAGAAGATAAGGAGCAAAGAAAGGGAAGAGCTAATTGGACAAGAATGGGAAGGAAAAAGAGGAAAGTTCTTTTTAGGCACTAAGAAAAAAGGTTTAACTTTGCTAGGTAAGCTGGCCTTCCAGAATAATTGCTCATCTTCAAGATAATCTTCAAAGGCGGGCAAGGTCATTTGCCTCCTTTTCCCATTCCTTTATTTTCAAAGGCTTCTTTTATTCTTATCTTGTGTGAGAGTTTTCTTTTCATGCAGGGTGACTTCATCAATTCACAGGTAATTATTTTGAGGGAAAAAAGACGGCAGCCTTCCAATATTTTGGACAGGCAGGGAAACTTGGCTTCCAGATTACAGAAGTATTTTTTTTTCTACATTTACTGTCCTGACTATCCTACATTTAATTCAGTGGAGAATCCTGCATTTTCATATTATAATGGAGTAGAAAAATTATCTCTGTTTTTCCTATTGCGTCCACAATTTTAAATATGTCATTATTCCCACTTCTGCTTTCCTGCCTACTTTCTAAACTTGAAATTTTTACCTATGCTAATATTACACTATCCTATGCATGGAATCATATTTTGCCTTTTGCCATTTTCCCAGTGTGGTTATAATACAAACCAAATGTTTTGTTCTCTAGTAGCAATGGGCACTCTAGTCTTATACAAAGTGCCAGAACATAAATACTTGCACAAGGTGATGAGTTTCTTTATGCCACAGACATGATGTTAAAAATACAGTCATGACATAATGTGATGTTCTTAGTGTGTCCTGCTTCCAGGGCTTCCTCCAACCCTTTCAGTAACAATAGAACAGTAAGGCAGAAGGCTTTTAATACAACCCTCTGTGAAAGGTAGGATTCCACAGGCCATCCCAGACAAATGGCTGCCAAACCTTTGTTTAAAAGCTCTAGTAATGGAACACCTGTGACTCCAGGTAGCAGGATAAAGAAATGTCTTATTTTGAGTTTGGATTCCCCTCTGTAAAGCTTCACTTAATTCTTGTACTGCTTTCAGGAGTTATGGAGAATAAATTCATGCCCTCTTCCCTTCAATATGTTTTTAATACAATTTTTATTAAAAGGGTTAAAAGCAAAAATAATGCAAGCTAGATTAGAAAAGAAAAAAGAAAAAAACAGAAAAAAGCTGGAAGGGCAGTTAAAAAAAGAAAATAGAAGTGGGAAAAAAGAGAAAGATAGAGGAAAGGTATAAAGAAATAGCTGTTCATAGTCTTCGTGGCAGTTATAAGGACAACTATATTTTAACCTTTTCTGTAAAGTTATATCATGACTCTCTTCTTTCTATAATCTATTCCAATGATCAAAACCATAAATTGCAAGTTCATTTTTTTATTTTTATGCATAACCAATTTCTAGTCACCAATAAATGTAAGTATTGTCCTTTCTTTAATCAAAGAAGTCAGCAAGTTCTGTCAATTTCACCAACCATTCCTCCAGAGTGGTATTGCAAAATCCTTCCAATTTTTTGCAGATAGTAATCTTGTTGCAAAAATCATATACTGAAATAACCTTCTATGGCTTTTTTCTTAATTGTTTATCCATCAATCCTAAAGGAAAAAAATCAGTTGAATAATAATCTTTAAAATCCTCTATATCAATATATATATTTGAATCTATTTTCTTTTTAGTTTTTTTTACATACCAAGCATGATAACATGCCCCTTCATATTATTCATATTTCCAACATACATTTTAGATGCCTTTATAGATTCAAGTTAATTTCTCTGGCACAAAGTACCAAAGATGCACCATTTTATAAAAATTCTTTTTTATAATCATGTTTTTCCATTGATCCATCTGTATAACCAAAATCCTTAGTCTACTTCATCACACATTCTTTAACTTATTCTTCCTCCGTTTCAAATTTCAGCAAAAGTTAACACATTTTAGCAATTACATGTACATTGTGTATTCAATTGTACTTCAAATTCTGTCTTACTTTGCTCTATACTATGAGTCTTTTTATCTATTTTGAATCTTTTTGATAACTCTAAAGGGAGATGACTCTATCCTTCTGCTATTAGTTTCTCTCCTGATTTAATCTTATATTCCCATTGATGATCTCCACTGATTCCTGATACGTTAATCATTTGTCTCTGCCTGCCTTTCTCTTCTGTGGAATGCTTCTTATACAGCGAGCCAGAGAGGTGTTTACAAGCCTATTCTAGGTTTATTATGTGTTCCCTATTCTTAATATGGCCTATCTACTACAAATATTTTTAAAATTTATCTACTAATAAAATGATTTTAATTTTATCATACTATAAGTGTCCTTGCCATTTGGGGTTGTGACCTTCTAACTTAAAATTATCTTGTTTAACAGCAACATCCATTTTTTCATCCAAACCAATCTCCAAAATACAATTTCAATCTGGTAAATCCTGTCTGCCTCTTTCCTTTGCATTTTGTAATGCCTTATATTTAACTTGTAGTTGCCTCTGTAAAAGCTTAATTTGCTGGAGAATAATTGTCGTTCCTGGAGGATTTTTTTAGTCATTATTTTTTTAATCTCATCCAAAATTATTTGCATTTTCTTTTAAAGTTCATTATTAAGTTATATAAAGTATCCTCTTACAGAACCTTCAATTTCATCCCAAACCATTCTTACTTCTGTGCCTTTATTATTTTCAAAAAATTCTTTTAACTCCTTTTAGCAAATCTCCTATTACTGTTTCCTTTTGTAACCATATCTAATTCAATCTGCACCTAAAAGAGTCATTTTTTCTTTTAAAAGTTAAACCCACTGCATTGTGATCTGAAAGCATTTGATGTCTCTGCTTTATGAACAGCAGAGTTCATAATATAATATAATATAATAGCCAGAGTTTTAGAAATACAAATTGTATCTATTCTTGAAAAAGATTTGACTTTTAGACAAATAGGTATATTCCTTCAGTCAGCATTTTTATATTTCCATACATCAACATGCGAACCTTTTAGAGACTGAGTGCCCAAAATGCAACCCCAACCCCACTTATGTATCATCAGGTGCTGGGTGGGCATGGCTGCGGTGGTAACAGCAGACTAGGTGGGACTAAAAAGTTCAATCAATCAATTCCAGCTTTGCGAGATCTTTTTTTCCCTGCGAGAAGTTGAAATTGATTGATTGAACCTTTTTTTTTTTTGCACACGGCAATGAAGGCCTAAAGCGAAAAGGTTTTATAAAATCCAGCTGAAGCCCTAGGACTGGGGCAATGGCGCGCGTGCCCACAGAGAAGGCTCTGCGTGCCACCTGTGGCACGCATGCCATAGGTTTGCCACCACGGCTCTACACTATCAATTAAATAAAAAACATCTGTGGTAGCTTGAATTTTTAATATTTTTTTTCAGAAGTTCTAACTTTTTGTGCAGAAAGTATCCCATTCCAACTTCCCAGGAGACACCAATTTTCATATGGAAAATCCAATAATTTGTCCATAGGTCCTTTATAAAAAGATGTTTTATCTACATCTAGGACATAAACCCCCAATATCAAAGTCTTAGCTCTTTGTAGATCAACTTCCACCTCAAAGTATCTGCTATGATCATCAGTCAATGTAAGTTTTTGATATAGCTGAGGATTCACAGTATATACAAAATAACTTTTTTCATTCTTGCTGAAATAAATTGTTCAACTAGATTTTTTTTGTCACTCAAACATTTCATATCCCTTTTCCTAATATACATCTTGAAAGCAAATCACATTGTTTTAACTTTTTCAAATAATAAAAATATCATTTGAGAAGCATTTCCTTCATTTATATTCCACATTAAGTATGTATAATCCAGTTACACCTAGTTACACTTTTTAGAAAAGTCAATACCTATATTTCCCAATATGGAATCATATTTAATGTCTTATTGTATTTGTTGTTATATTTGTTTAGTCATATCTGTCATTGTTACTTCTATTTGTAGTTCCTCCAATTGTTCTTTAAATTTCCCCCCAAAATCTCTTCCTTTCTGCACAGAGTTCAATCTGTTTAAAAATAAAAATCACCTTCCACTAAATGAAATCTTCTTCTGTTTTAAAATTGTCTGATTCAGAAAAATATTCTTTTCTCTTACTTAGTATTCAACTGGGATTTCTGTAAGTACAATTACATCTGAATTAACGTTAATTATCTGGTTGGACATCTGACTTTTGATTTTAGCAAGTGTATAAACTGGATGAAGGGATGGATAAATATTTACTATATTTTTAAGGCACCTGAAATAGCTGAGGAGAAAAATCAAGTGAAGAACAGAGAACAAGGAAAGCCTCATCATTTTACCAAGAAGTATTAAGCAGGAGAATTTTGATTAAATTTAGAATGCAAGATATAAAAAGAATAAATGTATTTTATATGCAGGGAACTTGTTTAAAAAGAATTATGTTCAAATGTACAAGTATTGCAAAGTTAATTATAATGTGAAGAAATTGGAATACAGAACATCCCCCATCTCTCTCTCTCCTGTAATGGTTGAACCTGGAGTCATCCAAAACATTCATTTGCTAGCAGATTTAGGATTGATTCACATAATATTTTTTTGGGTGCAAAGCATTTTTCATTTGTAGGATTGGATGCCCAAGAGATCCTGATGGCCACAATTACCTTAAAAGTAGACTAGAAAAAAATTAAGAAGTATAGTCTTTGAAATGTTGTTGGCTATTAGAATGTTCGAGTCTGAAAGAATCACAAAACCAAACAACAATTGTAAAAGCACTAAGGAGAATCAGGTATTTTTACATATTGCCTAGAGGCTGCCAAGAAGATAAGAAAAAATCTGGTTAGATCAATGCAAAGTATACACAGTTTAGCATTTTGTTCCTAGTCAATTTTATTTAGAAGCACAGAAACAGCAAAACTCAAGAGAGAACAGTTTCCCCCAGCCACTAGAGTTTCTATTAATTGTTCAGATTTTTTTTGATGACTTATTCAGCAAACTGTTAAATAGTCCATGGCTTGGTGTAATATGGTTTAATGAATGTTGGATTACAAACTGTTTCAAGCTGAGGTTCCCATTTTTGAGAGAGAGATTTTTAAGTGCAAAAGTCTAGAATGAAAGTTTGGGCAAAGCCAGGACAAAAACTAAATTTACATAAATTAGTAAATCAAAAATTATTCTCTGGTTATCTGACAATTACTTCATTTTATCACAATTTGCTAACATTTGCAGAAGGTTGGAAACTAAGTACAACTGCACAAGCTGTGTATTCCACCTTAGTAAAACCACCTACAAGTAAAATGTTTCCATGACTCCTTACTTGCTGGTCCACACAAGAGCATTATTGAGACAACTTCTCAATGATAAGAATGTTCATGTCTGTTGCTTGCTAAATGTTTCAGTGTTCAGTGAGGTATCTATGGAATTGGCAGTGAAGGAAGCAGCATTTTAGTGGTTCTGTTACAAATCATTCGAGCTTAGTAATTTCTATGGGCAGCATTTCTCCAGGATTTGAAGTAGATTTTCTCAGTCTTACTTATGGGCCTCAAGAGATTGAGCCATGAGTGCATTCATTAAGCTCAAAATCTCTTCCTACTGCTGACCTTCCAGATATTGTTGAACTTCAGTTTGCACCAGCTATAGCCAGCATAGCATTGGTGATGGATGAGCATTAGCTGTTCACTTGTGCTTTAGAGAATCAAAAGAAATGTAATTAATTAGTTATTACTTAGTCCTGTTAAGCTGCTATCTTTGAAACCTAAAAATTCTATTGGCTTACAGTCCAGGGATAATTTAACCAGACGCCTGGTGTGTCTGTACACACACACAAAAGTTCAAACAGAAAGCAACTGTGGTGAGGAACAAAGGATTATCATTACAAATATTGTAAGGAGTAAGGTAGATGTGTCCATTATGTTAAGCAGTTGATCAAACAGAACCTAGTGCAATCCTTTGAGTGTTACCTTTGTAACCTTAGGCTAAAAACTTTGTAAAACCAGAAATAATTAATGTTCTGGGCCCACTTCCAAGCCAGACGAATCTTTATGTTGACCTGTAAACAATTGCAGTTTGAATTAAACAATAACTATTGATAACTTAGAACAATGCTTTGAAAAAGCTGCTTATCCTTACCCATGGAAACAACTCCCTTGAGTCAAGTCAATTCCTAAGTTAAAAATATGTTTTTTTTTTATTATGTGAGGATTATTAGTGTGCCAATGTGTGGCCTTTGTAAAAAATATTCATGTGGTGCAAAGACTTTTAATCAGGGGGAAGTCTTTTCAAACAAAAAGTCTTCTTTTGTGATAACTGAAGGTACAATACTGTTAAAGTTGGCCTGGTAATAATGTAATTCCTGCGGTGAAATTCATTTTTGTTTAATATTTCCACAATGACTTTAATTTTTCTTTTGTCTTCTCCACTGCAATAAAAAAAGAAAAAGGAAGAGCAAAAACAGGGGAAGTTTTATTAGGCCACTCAGAAATTTCCTCCTCAAGTAAATTTGTTTACTTTGTGTTCATTCAGCTCCTGGTTGGTGATAATTTTAATGATCCTTTTTAGCTGAAGTGCATTAAATACTAAATTGTATATTATTGTATATTTGTTTTCATCTTGTTCACAATAGTTGGATTATTTTTCTTATAGTGCTGAAAAAAATCTTGTTTGTTAGACATTTTATTCCTTCTTTCAAATATTTGGAAGTCAATATGTGGATAAAATACCTAATATAGCAATAAAAATAAAAAATGAATATCCAATTAGTTTATCAAAGTAATAAATAAGTTAATTTAACATGAATCAATATGATTTAATTTAATTTTATACAGAAATATATTAGCATTTTAATGACTCTAATAAAAAGACATCTCTGTGCTTGAGATATACAGCCAAAGGACTTAATTTAACAGATGCTAATATAATGTTTAAATGTACATATTCTAAATAATAAGAGATAAACAAGGTTTCCCAATCAATATTCCACTTTGTTTTTAATTTCTTCAACAGATTTGGTAGATGTGGAAGTCATACTAAAAGATGCTAGCTATATTTTTTTGCATTTTTTCCTTTCATAACTTAAGCCTTTCAGAGTCTTAATGCCTAACATAATTACATTCTACTTGAGCCTTTTATGATAAAGCAAAATGAAAACCCCAACAATAAATTATGCTATTAGAATTGGGCACTATCTTAGAGCACTCTGGATAGAAAACAATAACGGGACCAAGCAATGGCTAAAGGTTGGCCAACATCTCTTTTCTGAAACACACAGATACCTATAAGAATTAGACTACCTAGTCTTACCTAAAGAAAGCTTGTTTGGTGTAGTAGTTAAGGCATCAGGCTAGAAACTATTCTAGTCCCACCTTAAGCATGAAGCCAGCTGAGTGACCTTGGGTCAGTCATTCGGTCACTCAGTCTCTTACTGAGGAAGAAGACAATAGGAAACCACTTCTGTAATCTTGCCAGGAAAACTGTAGGGACTTGTCAAAACAGTCGCCAAGAATAATAATAATAATAAAAGAAACAACTGATTCAGAGGCACAGGAAAAAAACCTCATTAACTTATTGCTCATTATTGCATTTATACTCCATCTTTCCTCTGGGAATTGAAGTTGCTCTCTTGCCATCTTTTCCCACAACATCTACCTGAGGAGTAGGCTATGCTAAGAGAGAGTAACTCTTTTTTACATGGCCTAAGTTATGTGACTGGGGATGGGATTTAAATTTACATCTTTCCAGTCACTCTACATCACTCTTCACACAGAACTCAAACCTTATTTTATTGTATAAGAGCTCATTGAGAGAGCAATCAATATATTCTCATGAGCAAGATTTTTGAAAACATGGACCTTAATATTCATATTAGAATATTAAAGGACTGTTGTAATTAGTTTTGTTTAATAAAACAAAGACTAATAATATTCTATGTCACCCAAGAACAATCATAAGTGTTATTACTTTAGTCAGTTCCATTATGTGCTGCCAATTTTAAAATATAATATTTTCTTATACACATTTGTTACTCAGTGTTAACTGGTTTTTTTTTTTTACTCCTATATACTGGATTCAACAGGACACAAGATGACATAAAATAGAATAGTAGTAATCCAGTTACTGCTATCAATATATGCAATGCTCATTTTTGCCCTCTTTTATTCCAAAATTAGATTTCATGGTAGGATTTGTTAGCTTATGGAATATTTCAGAGGGCATAAGAGCCTAGTGTTTTAGATAAGAGTTGGAATCAAGGGTTTGTCCCTTTCTTCTACTGCAGTGGTTCTCAACCTGTGGGTCGGGACCCCATTTGGGGTCGAATGACCATTTCATGGGGGTCGCCAAACCATGCTGTCCACCATTTTGTTCCCTTTTCCCTAGCTGTCCTACTCCCTCTTATTGGTGGCCACACCCACTTGGGGGTCACCACAACATGGGGAACTGTATTATGGGGTCACAGCATTAGAAAGGTTGAGAACCACTGTTCTACTGGATTCAGTTATAGCCCTACAATGCATTTATACTTGATTGGAGGGAATGTGATCATATCCAGTGCCAGGTCATAAGGTTGAAAGATTTTATTTTGGGATCTTCCTATTAAACTGGGTTCTATTGCTTTACTTTCTGCCATAGCCAACTCCCAAAGAGAAATTCTTTCAGCTGAGTCTACCTGTATCATGACTGTTAAGAGCATGACTACAGTACCATTGAACTGGTGGAAGCACTATTCACTTATTGCTCACGTTATGTGGAGGGTTGCTTACTAACATTTATGGGATTCATTGTCTATTTGCATCGTTAATTTTCTAAAATCAGTTGTTATAGAACTTCCAAGTCTTATCGCTCTTTCTGCCCACAAAGAACTTTGAACCTTGAAGAGCAAAGGAAATTCAAGGTCTCAGTCTTTCTTCTTGCAGTTCAATGACTCACCACATGGGGCAGATCCCTGGAGCTGTTGACAGTGTTACCTCTATTTCTGCCCTTCATAATTTGGGCAGCGGAAGCATTCCTTGCCAGCACTGTCCAATGAAAGTTTTCCTCCCCCCCCAAGCAAAAGTATGCAAAGTATGTAATTACAAGACAAAAGTAATCCCATAATTTCTGATCTTGATTTCAGCTTCTACTTTCTCAGCATCACATACTCCAAACCAGCTTTCCCCAACCTAATAGCTTTGAAATTGAAGTCTAAAGAATTGGGGGTGTGCACGAGATTGTGGAATACCTGTTCTCAAAGGACACATCTGTACTCATTCTCTAAATCACAGACACAATGCTAACAGGATTATCAGACATCCCCCATTTCACTGGCTGATGGATCACAAGGATGAATGGTAAAGAGAGATTCCAAATAAGGATTTTGTTTTATTTATTTGCATCCTGTCTTTATTATTTTTATAAATAACTCAAGGAGGCAACCATGTACAACACCTTCCTCCTCCTATTTTCCCTGCAACAACAATCCTGTGAGGTGGGTTAGGCTAAGAGACAGTAGCTGGCTCAAAGTCACCCAACTGGCTTTCATGGGTAAAGTGGAACACAAACATATGGTCTCCTGCTTTCTAGCTTGGTTCTTTAACCACTAGACAAACTGGCTCTCAGATTTTCATGTGAAATGAGAGATGACATATTTCATGCAACTCATAGGCAACTTAGAACCCTCCATTCTGGCTTTTGTGTGGATTACAGTTGCTGTGCTTGTAAAAGATTGTAGTTGATCAGATATTCATGACAATTTCACAGATTGTAGAACTGACCCTGGTATTGACAACATTCACCAGGGCTGAATTCTGCAATGGGTCTACATTCCAGGTGAAGCCTGTGACTCCAAATTCCTTTCTCTTATTGCTGTTACAGAGAGCCAGTTTGGTGCAATGGTCAAGACACCAGTCTAGAAAATGGGGGAGAAGATGAGTTCTATTCCAACATTAGGTACAAAGCCAGCTGGGTGACCTTGAGCCAGTCACTCAGTCTCAGCCCTAGGAAGAAGACAACAATGGCAAACCACTTCCAAAGAACCCCCCCCCCCAAAATGTAGTGACTTCTCCAGGCAGTCTCCAGGAGTAAGACTAACTCAAGGCATCAAAATAATAATACTATTAATACATGCTGTTAATAGATAAACGTTGCCTGTGATTATTCTGGCCTTCAACAGTCTTCCTATGTCGAACTCCAACCAGCCTTTCAGTCTTACAACAACAACCCGAGGAGGTAGCATAAGCTAAGAAGTAGCCTTTTGCCAAACAGGAAACCTTAGAAAGCAGCAATAACCGAAAGCCGAGCATTTCTTTTACCGTCCAGCTTTCCACTCATGTGACCAAGCAGGGGGAAAAAAAAAAGTACAGTATTGAAAGCTGAGCTAAACATTGGAGAGCACGAAGGTGAATTGCAGGCATTGCAAACACGCTAAGGGGCAACCCTGGATTTATAGACACCCACACCCTTTCTTTATTCCATGCTAAACGTCTTTTCGGGCCGGGCCGGGCGGAAGGCACAAAAGGAGAGGAAAAGCCTCCAGCGAGACTAGACCAGAGACGCCATCTCGTGCCAAGCGCCTCGTGCTATCCAACTCTTCACTCCGAGGGGGGAGTCGAAAGGTCGGCGAAGTCGCGTTCCTGTCTCCTTCGGAGAAGAAAGAAAAGTCCCTTCTGGGCTCTCTAATCCCCCCTCCCTCCTTTTGCTTAATGAGGGCGAGGGGAAAGTTTCCCGCCTCCTGGCACATGCTGGAGCCCTTGGCTCCCTTTCCCGCATCCCGACGGCAGCGGGGGCTTAGCCAGGCAGCTGTTCCCACCTCCTCGTGCCTGACAGCCCCTCCCCGACCCTCGCAGCTCTCCGGGCCGCCTGCCAGCCGAGGCTTCCCGCCCTCCCTGCGTGCCTGTGTCTCCGCCGAGCTGAGGGAAACTGGCCCCTCCTTTTACCCACATCGACCCCTCCCTCTCTGCCTCCTCCCTCCCTCCCTCCCCCCGCCCCCCCCGCCAAAGCTGAAGCGGAGCTGGTGTTTTTCCACTCACCAGGATGGGTGATGCTCAGCGCTCGCTCATTAGAGAGCAGACACGAGAGGTCCGGAAGAAAGCGCTTATAAATTACTGTTTCTTCCTTCCCATTGCTGTTAGTCTGCCTTGCCGCTCGCGCCGAAGCACATAGGACGGAAGCAGAAACGGCGAAGACGCTGGACAGCTACCTGGTCCAAAAAGAGCAACTGCTACAGGTAACCAAGGCGAGTTTTCGGTCTTTTTGGGAGAGAAAGCGAGCCCGACTACCGCCGCCCTCGCCTTCTCGCCTTCCTTTCTAGCAACAGGGAACAAAGCGGGCATATGAAACATAACCCCTCCCAATGTCTTTGTTATTTCCTCCTGTCCAGCACCAGAATGGGGGGGGGGAGAAAATCCCCAAACAAACCTCCATCAGGGAATAGTGCTTTTTCCTTCTCCCCCCCCCTTCTTTGTGCCGAGTTCCCAAACGATCCTTTTCCTCCATTACCCGCGTTTGCTTCCTCGCGCCTGCCTTTCGCTCTGCACTTTCCCCGCGCCTGGTTTCCGAGCGATTCCTTCCCCCCCCCCTTTCTTTCTCTAGAGCATGGCGGTTGCCTTTTGTCTGCGTTTGATAAAATGTGCGGGCATGTGCACCTTTCGGATGAAGCCGAGGGCTTTGCTCACCTAGGTTCTCCCTCTTCGTCCCCGGTGGTCACCCTTCGGTACCTTACGTGCACTTTGAAATAACACAAACACACACACACACACACACACAGAGAGAGAGAGAGAGAGAGAGAGAGAGAGAGAGAGAGAGAGATTTATATATGTGTGTGTACGTATAGGAAGGGTGAAGTTGCATTAACCACTTGTGTGGCAATGCTTTCCGTCTGATTTCGTGCGGTGGGGTGGGTTTTTTTTTTCCCCTTCTTCCCCCTTTCCTCTCCTCCCTTTGCATCTGTGAGCAAGTGCTTGCCTCTTCCCCCGCCGCCCTCCTCGCGCTTCTTCCTCCGCGCGACGTGCGATCGAATTCCATTGATACATGCGGCTCACCTTAAAAAAAAGAAAAGAAAGAAAAAAGCCAGGCGGACGGCAATTCGAAAATATTCGAACGCGAGCATTTGCTCCGCCGCGGCTGCCAGCGCATCTTTAATAGCTCTCTTGCGAATTCGTTCATTCATTTTCTGGAGGGGAGAGGCCCCTAAGAGAACCGCCCTGGGTATTCTTAGAAACTTTGCTGGCAAGAACTGAATCCCGGACGTACTTCAGGGCAAATAAAGTGATCCTGAATTTACATCGCTTGTTCCTGGAATCAGAAGCCAGCCTTCAGGGATAAAATACCCGTTCATGTTTGACCAGATAACAAAAGGGGAAATGTACTGACTTTTGAAAGGGCATCGTTTAAATTTCCGTATAAGATTATAAAGAGGAAACAGCTTTGCATGTCTTCTTGGATCAGCAGATGGCATGTTGGGCACATTATAATTTTTCTCTTTATGCCTTTTCCTTAACTGGAGAGTAAAGTGATCATTACCTATCAAACACGTTTTTGGAATTAAGGGGAGTGGGGAACGGAACTAATGCTTGGAAAACATTTGGTTGTTTTTTTTTTTTTAAATGTATTACTGTTGTAGTAATACTACACAGTTGGGAGGAAAACTCGGTAGAACGTCCAAATCATTACTTTTAAGATCGCTGTTTTTTGCATTTTAAAATAGAAAAAGGTGAGAGAAGTTGTCAGATAAAAAGCTAGGTATGTGTTTGAAAAAAACACTTTTGTGGATACTGGCTTTTGTAATCTGGAGTTGCAGCTTGCTAACATTCTGTAATATTTTAAAATGGTGTTTTACATAAACGACTGTATATGTATGTGTTTGTATTTGAAGGAGTAAATTATCCCTATACAAGAACTCATAAGAGTCTGTTGGAAATATTTATCTGTACATGGTGCTTGGAAGTTTGTTATATTACAACAGAAAAAATATTTTTACATATTTCAGATGAGATAGTCATATAGTATAATAACGCTGCCGCTTGCTTGAGTGCTAAGATTGAAATTGGTTGACAGAAAGTCATTAATATTAGCAGCAGCAAACACATTTTGTCTGCTTTCTGTATTTGATTATTCTTGTATCTACTCTGTAAGTATTGCTTTAAAAAAAACCTTGGCTGCCACTTCAAGTTTTCCATGACTCTTCCAGTCATAATCTATTCTGGTCCCCAAGGTCTCCCTTTTTCATTTTCCTTTGCCACCTTCTTCTAACATAATTTATCACTCAAAAGTGATATTATTTATCAGCCTTCAAAATCAGCTCTAATATTTGACATCCTATCCTCTAGAGGGCAGCACTAGGAATAAGACAAAGATACTGTTGTATTTTACTACAATAGAGAGAAGACAGAAAAAAATATTTTATGTGCTGGTCCTGAAATATATCATGGCATGTTTCTAGCATGACATTTAAGGCAGAATGAGCTTAAGAAATCACTATGTTTATGGATGTACTATGTTTTATGGATTTTATACATATATTTTAGGAATTGGAATAAGGAACATTACATTTATGCACTGCTGGAATGGAGATTTAGGAAGTGAACAAATGATAAGAAATATTAATCTATGAGTTGATCATGAATTTAATAGTTCTATTAGGGATATAGTTTGGTATTCAGGCTGAAAAAAATTAATATACTGAAAGGGTAACATAACTGCGTGTCCCCCCCATGTTAGAAAAGAATATATTCATTTTTTTAGCCCCACAATTCTGTTTTTTAAGTGGGAGAAGAATGAGGTGAATGAAGTAGGAGTGGCTAAATAATACGATTTTAATAGTAGCACCTCTGAACATTACCAACCTAAAGTTCACAATGCAGACAAGATGTCTGATTTGATATTTTCACTTTTAATGGAGTTTCATTTTTATTAAAATGAAGTTTGGAGGATTATCAGTGCGATCCAGTGAAGCAGTGTAGCAGAATTAGATGTTTATCTCTTTCCCGTCACACCATTCTTCTTCATTATACAGTATAAGGTGTTGGAAGTTTGTCCTTTGGGTAGTTGTGAGAGCAATGTATGCACATACTTTTATAACGTGAGAATTTTCTTCCTCTTTATGAGGCAGTGAAAAGTGTCACAATGTTAGGAAAAATACTAAGACAGACTTTGTTTCATGTTCAGCAATATTGTAAAGCTTAGTACTTATGCCACAGCTTGCCTGGGCTATGAGGATTTGTAGCAATTTTGAATAGGAGTTTGTTGGAATAGCTATTGAATGTAACTTAAAGCCATATCAGACTAGCATTTTCTATATTGTGTGGCTGCTGCTAGGCTATTGGCAGAATCATTCTTAGGCACTGGAAGTAGGCTATATCTCAATATGTAACAATTCTACTATTTCACTCTTATGTGCATTTGTTAGATACAGTTGAAGTTGGAGTTAAGTGCAGCTAAAGTTCACTAAGCTAGAGAAGGCTGTTTTAGAACAGTCCTGTGTCAACTTTAAACTTGACTAAACACATTCATACACACATGGTTATTAGATCATTCTAGTCTGAAAATCTCATAAGTTGGTTGGCTTGTGAATTTGAAGAAATTAGGTTGATTTTCTTCTTTTGTAACACATCATTACCCTTATTTGTCTGAGTATTAAAATATTCCATATTCAAAGGATATCCATGAGGTTTTTTCCTGTCCTCTCTGTATGGCATACTACCTTTTGAAAACAGGTGGCCAACCCAACTAAGATAGAATGGTATACTTGCTGTTGAAAATCCATATCCACAGTATTAGAGCGCCATAAAACTGCTTGAAAGTTTGTAAACACCTGTATATATTAACCCACCAACTTTATGGTCATAATAGAAGCATCAAGCCTTCCTAATTCCTTTGCCTGAAAATTCTGCTTGTAATTTCCAACATAATTTTTAAAATATTTTTTTTTTCTCACTGAGATAACGCTAATGCAAATAAACCTGTAAAATTTATTTTTGACCAGCCTACCTCAGTTTGATGTCCTCCAAATATTTTAAGAAGGCTTCTAGAAATCTTAGGCAAAATTCTTATCACAACATAGCTGGAAGACACAATCTTGGGAAGCTGTCATTGGTCTCAAGAAAATGTAAAGATGTTGCATCAGTAAGGATTACTGTAATTATTATGCTTATGGAGAAAAAGATTAAGCTTATGTATAATGGATATAAATAGGGCATCTTAGTAGAAGGTTACTTTTTAATTGCATATCCTTTAGTACTGCTAATAAGTTAATATGAACACGGAAGTTTATTTTTTGTGGAAATTCTCAGTCATCCAGGTCATAGTTGTCTCAAAAGTGCTTTTTCAAAAGGCAACTGGAAAATATAAATAAACGGAAGTTTATTTTGTGGAAATGGTTTAAAATTCTGTTGTGCATGATATTCTACCCTCTAATTTAGCTTTTAAACTCATACAATAAAATACTCTGGCGATCTTGCTGACTTGGTACTTATAACTTTATGGTGACTTAATTGAGCCAGATATTGCAAAATCATGTAGCACATATCTAGGATTGCATACTTTGTTTTTTTAAGAAGTAAACATTTAGGTATTTTGTTAGTTACGCAAACTCAGATTTCACATATTTTTTCCTGCATCTCAAACCAAAAACCAGCAATGAGAAAGACAGAAGGAGAGGAAAGCAGCTTTAGGAAATAAGGGGAAATAAAAAAAACTAGGATCAGAGTTCAAAGCCTTAAACAAGTAGTCCAGATGTGAAATTTAATATAAGCATCATGGCTACTAAATATTATTCATCTCTTGACTGTCAGGTGAAATTATTTCTCCACACTTTGTGGGAACAAATTCTCGCATCATAATGCTTGCAGTAAGGAAAAAAAGATTACTAAATAATTATTTCCAATTTAACTACTAATTAATGGATTCAAAGTGACTGATTGGTACTTCAAGGAATAATGAGAACACAACTGTGTAAAGCTACTTCTATGCTGCAAGAGCCATAAATAGGTAATAATATTTTTATCTTGTTTTTCTACTTAAAAAGCACTTAAAGTAACCCAGTATTATGTGCTACCAAGTTGTTGTCAACTTTTAACAACTACATGGATAGATTTTATGATGATCTTTTTCTAACCTGGTCCTTCAAGTCTTCCAATGGTATGCCCATCACCACTGTAACTGTCCCAGGATGGGGATAATTGTCATAGAGTTAATCTATCTACTTAGAGCTGACATCAACATATAGCACATAATCTATCAATACAATAAACCACAGTAAGAATGCATGAACATCCACCAGTGATGAAATGTGTATCTAAACATAAACCATTTGACTTACATCTATGTGTTCAGTGCCAGATTGCTAGCACAAAAAGGGCAAGGTTTGTTTTATGACATCATGCTCATTATCATTTCCACTATTGTGATTACTTGGATGCCTGTCTTAAATATATGCTTGATTCTACCTACTGTATTAATTTCATTTGGGAAGCAGCAGCAAAGTCTTTTCAAAACTATTAGATGGGGAAGGCACTGGATTTGGGGATCATGTCCTCCTCTGAATTTAGAAAAGTGTTCTATTCTTTTCCTGAGTTGCTTACCATAAAACTTAAGATTTTAAAGCCCTTCATAGCATGGATCCAGGTTACTTGAGGAACCCGTCTCATCCCAATAGGACTTGCCTGCCCCATCCACACAGGCAGAAGGGGCATATTGTGGATCCTGGCAGTCAAAGAATTTCTGCTTGGTGAAGTTCAGGGGAAGAATCTTCTGTGCCAGTGGCTCCTGCCCTTTGGAATATTATCCCGAGATGGGATCAGCTCCTACCTTTCTGATCTTCTGCAAAAGCCTTAAGACCTGG
Source organism: Crotalus tigris (assembly GCF_016545835.1). Classification (NCBI taxonomy): domain Eukaryota; kingdom Metazoa; phylum Chordata; class Lepidosauria; order Squamata; family Viperidae; genus Crotalus; species Crotalus tigris. Next base: position 1,398,489 of record NW_024097742.1, on the reverse strand, counting down.
TTCTATCAGATGGGGCCCCAATGTGGGAGCATCACACTGGAGATGATTGATTAATTAAGAACTAATCCCACCTCACACACCCCATCCGGCTCCCCCCTTCCCCATCCTGTGTCCATGATCTTACTTTGATGGTATTGTCATTTTATTGGGTTAGGAATATTTATTGTTGATTACGCTGTAAGCTACCAGAGTCACTTCAAAGTGAAATGGGCAGCAACTAAATTAAATCAATCAATCAATAAAATGAGGGCAAGATAATAGTTTGGCTTGGGAATCTTAAGCCTTGCCAATGCTCCATGGTTACTGTTTAGAACAAGATTGCTTGGGGGGGGGGAATTAATGTGTTTGTGACATCAGCAACCATTATACCAATCCCAACCCTTGAATCAGAATTCTCTGTACTTGTAAGGAATGACACAAAGAAACCTGAGACAATGCCTGCTGATGTCACCATGTACTTTTTACTGTCCATCTCACACTGTGTTAGAAGAAGAGAAGGAGGGAAGAGTTAGAGAGAAGAAGAGAAGAAGAAGAAGAAGGAGGAGGAGGAGGAGGCGGCAGGAGCATGAACTTTGGATAAAGTCATAGATCAAAGGCAAGGGGCTAAACTCAAAGGGATGAAGAAAGGGGAGTGGAGTGGAAACAGAACTAGCTGGATCGTTTACTCAGATAGTTCAGTTATAGCTTTAGTCATCATTCTTCATAATATTGGCATAACATTTATGTCAATTACTCATGGATGCAAAAGCCAAAAACAGGGAGTAAGTGCCTTCATTCCTTGGAGGTGATCAGAGATATAAAGGCTTCATTCACAAATCTCCCAAGTGCTTTTTGAAAATAGGAGTGAAGGAGTTGGGTCTATACAAATTTGGAGCTAATTATTTCTGTTAATTATGCCAAGTTGTTCACAGTTCTTGAATTGTGAGCACTGTAGTAATGAACCAGTCTATTCCTATAATAAAGGTAGCATTGGAAGGATCTTTAGATCATGACGGAGATTATTCATATCATAAGAAGCTTATACTTTTCTTTACCTTACGTGTGTGTGTTGATATCTTCAGTTAACAATTACAAAACATCCAGGGTTATCTGTAAAAGCTCTGTTACAATATCAGCAATGCATTTACTACTCTTACTTCATTTATTTGTTCTCTCAGTCATTCATAGGCTTAATATTATGAATTAGCTCAGAGACCTATGTATAAATAAGTTATGATTCCAATTAACATTTGAGCTCATGAGTAAACTTTTATCTATCCAATGATCATATGTAACTAGCTTTATAGCTGCCAGATTTATTGAGAAGGGTATGAATAGCTAGAAATATAATTGTAGGCTAGATCATAATGCAAAGTGAACTACATAAAATGGTAGTAATCATGTTCTTTGTGTAGCAACTCATGATAGTTTTAAGTTTTGGTTAATTTTAGTGTTGCTATTATGGACTGCTGCTGAATTTTATTATTTAACATACATTTTTGTGCCAGGAGTAAGCAATAAGCATGGTGAATATGTGAAACTGTTGTAGTGGTGACAAGAGATATGATTCTCTTAAGTAACCTGTAAATATACAGGGTAGGAATTTTATGTTTTTGGTTATCCATTGATTGGAACTTGAATTGACAGTGTTATGAGAAGAGGACTGCAGTTTCAACTACTCTTGGTTTCAATTATTTTTAATTTATTTTATTTTTGTATGATATCCTATGTGCTGAGTATTAAATGGCATTTGGAGAAATAGAAACATCTGAAAGCAGTACTGTACTATGATCATTTAAAATATAGTCAGAACATCAGCTTTAGATAAAAATTTAAGGTAGCATATTGACTGAAAAATTCTGAGAATCACAATTGTGGCTCATCTTGAACGTCTAATTTATGGAAAATGGGAATGAAGGATAATAAATTTGTTATTCTTTCAGTATCCTTGTACCATAACATTATTCAGTGGTTTATCTAGGCATAGGTAGTCCTTTATTTATGACTCTAATGGAGTCTGCCCATAATGGTCATAAGTTGTGACAGTTATAAAGCTGGTTGGTCATGTGATTGACCCAATTTTACAACCTTTTACAGTTAAGCAAAACCATGATCATTAAATGAACACCACGATCATTAAGCAAACCGGTATGATTTTGCCAAAAACCAGAAGTGCTGGTATTCAACAAAATAGTCATAAAATGTGGATCCATAACTGTGGGACACAGGAAATGGTTTAAAAGTGGTAGGAATAGATAGAGGCAATGTTCAGAAATACAGGATTTTGTGCCTGCTGTTCTCATAATTTCTCAATGATCATTGGCTTGGATTGATTGGAACTGGAGTAGGTAGACTCATAGGTAGTTAGCCAAACTATGGAATGAAAGGGCAAAGTAAAAAGTATTTTGTTAGCCAACAGAATTCTTGAGAAATATTTGTAGACTCTGAAAAGCAATCTCTCATGCCAATCTCTTGTCTTTCTGGTAACCTTTTAATTTTTCTGTCTTAATCCTCTAGAATTTGTAATGTAGGAGGGGTGGATTTCAAGAGGTATTTGTTCCACAGACCAAACATGAAGATAATTTATTCAAATCAGACCCCTGACAAGAGATTGAAACTTTTGCTGTTTCACTCACAGATCTTAGTAAACTAGAAAGAAGCTGTAAAGTTGTCAGCATTTAACTTTTAAGTAATATAGGTAGTCTTCGACTTACAACTACAATTGAGCCCAAAATTTCTGTTGTTAAGTGAGACAGACATTAAGTGAATTTTTCCTCATTTTACGACCTTTCTTGCCACAGTTGTTAAGTGAATCACTGCAGTTGTTAAGTTAGTAACAGGATTGTTAAGTGAATCTCTTTTCCCCATTGACTTTGCTTGTCAGAAGGACGCGAAGAGGATCATACAACATGGGGACACTACCCGTCATAAATATGAATCAGTTGCCAAGTGTTTGATTTTTAATGTGACCATGGGGATGCTGCAACAGTTGTAAATGTGAAAAATGATCATAAGTCTGAAGGCAGGGCAAGAAGCAACAGATGGAAGGAAACTAATCAAAGAGAGAAGCAATCTAGAATTAAGGAGAAATTTCCTGACAGAACAATTAATCAGTGGAACAGCCTGCCTCCAGAAGCTGTGAATGCTCCAACACTGGAAGTTTTTAAGAAGAGACTGGACAGTCATCTGTCTGAAATGGTATAGGGTTTCCTGCCTGAGCAGGGGGTTGGACTAGATGACCTCCAAGGTCCCTTCAAACTATTATTATTATTATTATTATTATTATTTTCTAGTCCACTGGTAGTTCCCCAGTGCTCCAGGATCTTTGAAAAATATAGTTCAGTGGTTCTATGATCACATCTGCCAGTTCCTTGAACACCTTGGTGTGTAATCCACCTGGTCCTGGTCATTTGAACTCCTCTAGGCTAGATAGGTGCTCACTTACCATTTTCTTGCCTATCTTAACTTGTGTTTCTAATCTATTTTTATGGTACTGTTTTTGAAAAGTTAAACTGTTTGTTTTTTTATTATTTTTGACTTTGGCCACAAGACTTAGTTCATTTTGAGCCTTAGCTTTCCTCACCTCATCTTTGCAGGCTCAGACTATTTGCTAACATTCTGCTTTAGTTATGTGTAACTTGTAACTTCAAACAGTCACTAAATGAATGTTTGTAAGTCAAGGACTACCTGTACTTGAGCAGGAGGTAAAAGCCAAACTTTTAGCAGGTGGTGCTATGAGAAAACTCTTAACACTAAAGAGACTCTATCAAATAGATATTTCTAGATGAAACGGATGAATTGATTTAGAATAAGGTAGTTTCCACTAATCTTGATCTTTTCGTTCTAGAAAAAAGCTTGTAAAAAACAAAGGTCACAGAAAGCAAGGGGGGAAAAAGTCTTCTATCATATTAGGTAGAATAGTATTGGAAATAAAGATTTCATCTTGAAATCAACCTAATTTTGAGATGGTTTTCCAGAATTTCATGCTGGCATATTACATTAATGTAGGACATTAGAGAAAATTATGGTTTTACAGTCTTTAGCTCTAGCTGTTTATTAAATTGCTACTTAACTTATGCCCAAATGGTCTTCATTTGTTTTCCCCCATTTGCATCATTATTTTGCTTTGCTTTGTTTTATCATTTTCTGTTCTGTTTTGTTTTATTTCATTTTTTTTCTTTCTCTGAAACAGGAAGAGAAAATCCTTTCTGGAGATACTCCTTTTCATGTAAGTGTTTTTATGCTTGTTAATAAAAACATTGTAACACTAGTAATATAATTTTAAATATTCAGAATCCAGACATTTATCATCTGCTCATAGAAAGATAATAAAATCCATATCCCCAATATACACATCTATGATATAGAGCTGAAAACAGTATTTTCAGATCTCTTAGAACTCTTTACCCAGTCAAAGTCTAGTCATTTACATGCCTATGTATCTAGATTGAGTCATAATCAGAAAGTGGCTGCAAGATCATTCATATCTTGCACATAATTTCCACAACATTACCCAATTTTTGTGTCTGTAGATAGCCAGTTTACCAGACCTCATATTAACAAGCCGGTGTGTGTTTCTTGCCTAAAGTTACAGTCCAGTATACCCCATTTATATGTTTGGAGGACCCAGTATACTTTAAGAAATTTATTTCTGAACCAACACGATAAGGTTGTGCTGAAATCCTAAATATACTTACTTCAGTGGAACTTAATCCTGAATAAACTTTCTTAAGATTGCACCACAAGAGACTATTCAGTGGCAATAGAACAAATCAGCAAATTTGGCTAAAATGTGCTTTATTTTTTTAAGTTCTTCTCTGTTTGCAAAGTTCCTATATGGATAAGACTTCAAGTAATACTCCACAGCTCCTTCTATAATTTATCATATTATATAATGTATATATCAACATTTAGCAGCCTCCCTAAATAGATACACCCAGTAAACTATAATCAGCCTGTTGATTCACAGTTAACAGGACACCACAATTTAACTAATGTCGAGCAAGCTGAAATAGGACCTCGTGTTGTGTATTTAGGTAATGTTCTCACCACAAGGTTGTGCTAGAGAGCGGTTCAGTGGCTTATTTTGCATTGCACCTAGAGAAAACAAAACACCAAGCTGTGGTAAACATAAATTTATTTAAGGCATTTTCTCTTGATCTTCAGATGAAAAAGCTCTCCAAATGACCCTATTAATAAACAGAACAAGTTGTCTTTGACTTGTGGCTTGGAATATAAAAGATATGACAAAAAAAATCAATGTGGGATGCCAGAAAGGAGTTAACACACTTGTTTGCCAGTTTTGGCTTAGTTGTACATTTTGACAAGTTGTGAAGTGTTTTCTTCATGGGAACCTATATATGTGTAGATGAACCCATGGGATTTTGCCATTCCCCTTGAACAATTACAACTAATAAGTTCATATACATCTTGGGAATGATTTTTGCATTCAAACTAAAAGCCATGTGTTTGGAAATGCATCATGTGTACTTCAGTCATGGAAAGATTTCTCTTAAGTTTAAATATATTTCTTTGATAAAGGTAAATTGGCTTTGGAAAATAAAATTATGACAGCAATTGTGGTATAGAGGTTCTAGTTTTATATCATATTCTGTATGTGCACCGTACCTAACCTAATGGAAGCTCAGATACAATTTTGTTGCTTTTCATTTTTTTAAATTAATTCATTAGCAAGAATGGTAACTTACATTTCCATAACAGATTATTCAAAAAGTTGCTCAGGAACAAGGGTCTTTGCTTTTGTGGAGCTAAAGTTTTACTTGACTTAAGAATAAAAGCAACTTGTAGAGTGCACACTTATGTTTAATTGTTACTGTGCTGGGTACTACCAGTGTTTGCAAAAATGTATTTGCAAACTTCCTTCAACCTGACAATCTGTTTGGGTTTTGGAGATTCCTGCAATGGGAGAAGTAGTAAGGGAGAGCTTTCTCCTTTTTCAGGAGCTTTCATCATTCTTACATTATTGATTATGCATTTATTGTTCATAATTATAAAATGTCCATACAATGTATTCTCTAGGTATTATACAAAATAAAATGTTATAATACAACCTATGTCATACCATAGGTTAAATGTACACCTAGACCACTGTTAGCCAAAGTACAGAACTGGATGATAGAAGCTGGTTTATGTTCTTCTCTACTGCTCTGGTTTTCCATCCACTGCCATTTTCTGGGAATGTGCAGAGGCAGCTTCTGCCTTCATTTGACACCACTTCAAGGGGGTTTCCACACAGAGATAGTGTGCAAAGCCCTAGTGTGTAATGTGCAGTGTGCAAAGCAACCATTAAACAATTAGTGATAGTACCAAACGAAGGGGGGGGGGGTTAAAAGCTAAAATAGTGCATCTCTACCATTTTGCACCATTTCCCTTAATATAAGTAAGAAGACTATTTTTTTTTTCTCAACAGCACTGATTTCATAATATAAAATTGGAAAGTAATCTTGCTCCCTATCATGGAGTTTTTAACGAAGATGTTGGCACTTACAAATGCAGGAACAGAGGGGGAGGGTCTCTGTATTTCTTCATTTTGTTTCATTAACTTGTGGAATGACCTAAAAAGGCTTCCATACAAACCCACTGGTTTTTGAACAGGCTGCAATGGAGAAACAAGCTCTCCTATAATTCAGACCCAACTTTATCAGTCTTACTATGCAGTAGTTCTGGATAATAGAGGCCACAAAGCAGAGATATGAGGAGGAGAGGACAGTATACTGTATGCCAGGTTCCGTACCCAAAGCTTGTGGTACGTTCTCACCGAACCAGTGCATTATTAGGACTGCCTCTATACATTGGTGAAAGAAAAGTGTCTTCCCTCATTCAAGATAGCTTAATCACAATTCCTAGTCGGTCTGGAAAGTGAACTGGCTGGTTTTCTCAGTATCCTTAGTAAGAACTTTAGAATGTAGATAATTAACGATCACACAGTGTGCACAATCTGTTCTTTCTAGTACAATAGATGGTAGGGTGTGTGCATAAATGAATTTTCTTGAATTTAACCTGGATTTGCTTCCTTAGATCACACTGCCACTGAAGAAGCATGGAAAGGGCAAACCCAATGTTACTGAGCACAATAGGGTTTTTTTTATACTTCCTCCTCTCACCTTCCTGGAGCACATACTGTTTAATTAGACTAATTTAGAGTAGGTTGAGAAAGAGAAACATTTAGCCAAAGGAGGCAGTGATAAATCCATTTCATATGCCCTGTATTTAATAACATCAACATAATAAGAGTAGCTTAGCAATTCAAGAAAATCAGTTGCAAAGTTAAAATAGAAACATAGTCTCTAGGTCCATGCTTGATGTACCAATTCAGACTGGGCATGGTTTCTTCCAATTATTAACTAAGATTCAGCGGCAGAGTTTTAAAATTATTTTATAAGAGACAAATGAAATCCTCATAGGGTCTGCTCTCAAATGGAAGGCTATTATTTATAAGTATGCCAAGTAACAAAGCTGGCAGGAAAAAGAAAAGTTATAAATCTACCTTTCTGCTTTCTATGAGGCCCTTGAGAGATGTAGAAATATTGTGCTGGCTTTTCTTAATATCTTGTATACACACATACACATTCTCCATTACAAAGCCTGGGACTACAGGCTTCTATAGTTTCATATGTTTGCTGCCTTCAAACCACCTTGAAAATGGTCAATATAGAAGATGGAAACTTCAGTTTTAGGAATATTTATTTATTTATTTATATCTCATTTATATAGTTGTCCATTCACAAGCAAATGATTCTGAGTGATGTACAACGTATCTGAAAAGGAGTACATGTCTAGCAGTCATATATTGCTAAGCTTTATACTTCTCTTTAGGATCTTCAATTTAGCAGGCAGAATACATTAGCAGCTTTCAAGCATTTGCAAGTTGCAGTACATTAGTTTAACAGTTCCCAGAATCCTTGACCAGGAGATAAAATTCTAGTGATATAAAACAGACTATATTTCAGTTAAAAAAATATATTTTTCTTTGCACTTGGTTTCTCATTAAAACCCATCCTTGTGTAACTGTAGGGTTCCATGGAATATAATTTTAGCCCTAGAATAGGTCATCTTTATATTTAAAAGAATCATAGTACAGTAGCCTTGAATAATCCTGCATCATAAATGCCATATTTTTTAAATCTAATCTGTAGACCTACAAGGATTCTTTAATCTCTAAGGCAGGAGGCCTTTGATATGTAAAGGCTACATAAGCCAAAAGACCCAGTTCAGTTGAGGAAATCAGTTGAAGAAAGCTATCACAAGCAAGTCTCAAGTGTTTATTCCATATCAGCCTATTATATTAAAATGGATATGCATTAAAATGCACATCAAAAACATGACACCTTACCTATTTGCATTTAGATGCATATGTTAGAAGCACATCTCAGTAAGCATTTCATTTGAAAGCAGTGAAGGGCAGATATTCTACATAGAGGTCTGGATGTACATGGCAGTTAATAACAATAATTGGTGAATCAGAAGTAATGCATCAGCAAACAAAAAAAACAGTATAAAGACTCAATTTATGCAGTCCATATATGTATAATCTTTGGACTGCAAACAATACAGTACATCAACATTATTGCTGTGGTACCTTGCAGTAATGAAAATCAAATTGGAAATGCCAATGGTTAGTTCTGTATATGTGCACAACCTATATAAGGTAATATTTCACATAGATATTTCTTCCTGCTCATAGTCTCTTCAATATAAATGATATAGTTCTTTGGCTCTTTTTAACTGCTATGGCATACATTTTTAAGCAGGGAATAAATGAGTTTGGAAAATTACATAGGGATATCATCAACCTTTAAGCTTGTTAAAATATTTATGTTTCATACCATAACTTGAGAAAATATAGAGCTTATATATATATTATTTATTTATTAAACTTATATGTTGCTATACTCACCATCAAAGTGACTCTGGGCTTTTTGTTTTGTAATAATTAATTTTAAGAAAGCTCTGTATCCTTATTAATCTTCAATTGGGGATCCAGGAATACTGAAGACTTTAGCTCCTGACAGAAGTAGGTTTTCCCAGACTAGGGACCTTGGGATTGCATTTTTTTATAAGAAGAGTCGCATCAGAGTTAGTCCTGGAGTGCAGTATTTCTTAATGTGCAACTCCATAAGGGGGAAGTTGATTGCTCAAGGCCATCACCGATATTATTTTAATTGCAATGCTCAGAAGGATCCATCTTTCTGTGTTCATTTGCTGCAACAAATACTACCAACATTCATTACTTTCTATCAGTGTCTTACCCTATGGAGGAACCAGCCCTGCCCATCCACATTGAGGAGGGAATAGACGTTCTGACTGGTGAGTGCAGCTAAGGTGGGGTGCTTGTGAAATTGGGGGAGGCATGCTGATGCAGAGAGCTTGAGACCTTGTTTTTGTTATGTATTTGGGAAATTTAGGAATGTTTTCCATAAACATTTTAAGTAGTTTTTTGTTTTTCCAAAATGTGCTGTATTGGCAGGACCAGTTTTCAGTTCTTCAGTTCTCAGAAATGTTTCACCATGACCAATCTTCCACTATGATCACACTACACACTGATCTGTCATTACGTACCCTTGCAGACTGTCATAATTTTACTGTCTGTATAAAGAATATAGCCATTTTTGTTATTCAAATATACAGAGATAGATGTATATTAATAGAAAGACATCCAGACAAATGGCTATGTTGATTTGAAGACTAACTTGTTTTGAATTGCTTGCTCACACCTCTTTAAAACATATTTGCATGTTAACATATTTTTCTTGGGCAAATCTTAAGAAATTAGATCCCTTTTGCAACCTTCTGACAAGCAAGGTCAATGGGGAAACCAGATTCACTTAAGAACTGTGTTACTAATTTAACAACTGCAGTGATTCAATTAATAAATGTGGCAAGAAAAGTCATAAAATGGGACAAAACTCATTTAACAAATTTCTCACTTAGCAACATAAATTTGGGGTTCAATTGTGGTTGTAGGTTGAGGACTATCTGTACAGCCAGTAACCATATTTTTAATGAGAAACCTTGTGCCTGTTTCTCTGACATTAATTTTTGCACTGTTCTATCCCCTTCTCTCCTGGTTGACTCAAAGAAGCCTCTCCTCTTCTCTGTCTCTTTTTCTCCATCCCCTTCTCTTTCCCCGTTGTCTGTTTTTTCTCTCCCTTTCCCTCTGAAATTACCTTCTTTTATATCCTTTCCTCTCTCCCCCTCCTCCTTTTCTGTTTGATATAGCTATAGATGACTTTTTTCCCCCAAGGCTGTGCGTTTCTCCTTCTCTGTCCTCTTCTCTTTCCCCATTGGGTTTTCTCTCTCCCTTTCCCTTCAAAACCTCCTTTTATATCCTCTCCTCTCTCCTCCTCCTTTTCTCTTCAGTGTAGCTGCAGCTGACTCCTTTCCCCAGGGCTGTGCGCTATTTCCGGAAGCGCCAATCAGCTAGAGCCCCGTGTGGATCCTGGGTGCTCAGCAGAGCCCCGGCAACACTGTAATTCCAGCTGACTCTCCAGCAGGCCTGTGCGGCATTGCCATTGCTTCAGTTCATCTCCGCGTTACACTTTTACACTTTTTTTTAACAGTGCTTATGTCGTATGTGTACCACCTGCCAGGTGCCAAAGTACCACCAGTGGTACAGGTATCACGGGTTGAAAAGCACTGCTCAAGAGCATACTGTTCTTGTTCTAGAATAAACAACTCAATTGTTCTGAATTCCATAATTAAAAACATAGTATTGGGCGGGGGGATAAATGACCTATTTCATTATTTGGAGATTTATTTCAATATTTAGTTATCTATATTTTAATCCAGACACCTGTTCAAAGTATTTCATAGAATATACTACAATTGAAGGCAAAAAGAGTTTTATTTCTGATATCTGCCTAAATTGTTTTATGCTTTAATGTTTTCTTATTTCCTGCCAAAATTAATGTGTATAAATGATTTTTAAAGTAGAAAAGTACTCTTTCAGTCCATCTAGTATTATCAAAGTATTATCTTTAGCCATGTGATAAAAATGAGAGTTACTCAGAAATTAATTTATATGCCCTAGATTATTTTATCATTTACCTTGGAATCTGAGACTTAGAACGTAGAATTTCATATGAACAGACACTGTATGACACTTATTTAGCTTAATAGTGAAATAACAGTCTTTTTATCCTTTCTTCACAAGAAACCATTGCAAATCTTTGATATTTCTTATCGATTTCTATATATGAACTGTAAGAAATCTGCAAGATTTTAGTTCATGATATAGTTACATTTGATATGTATTTTATATTTCTTGTCTATATTGTTTTGGTATTATTTGTTTTAGTATTTTTCATTCCAAATAGTTAGAAGCTAGTTTTACTGTAATCATATAATTTTATTCAGATTCATATTAATTTTTCCTATAAAAATACAATCAAAATATGCATATTTTTCCTTTTAAATGTGAATTGAGAGTACTTTGGCTTGCTGGAAAGCAACAGGAAACCCCACAAAAACTGTTTATTTCATATAGCTAACTGTCTCCTATTCCTCTTCTTCTTCCTTTCTTTCAAGATTCATATTATGCAAGAAAATTGGTTTATTTGTATGCGCATAAAATATTAGTGTCTAAGATTTTAATTTCAATTTTTTGTTTATATAAAATTTTGCTTGGCTAATGCAGCTGTTATTCCTACTGTATAACAAAATAGTTAAGAAACTATAAGTATTTCCATTTCCTGATAATGTCATTCTCAGGTACATAGCAGAGGGATTTTCTACAATCTTTTGCTTTGTATACCCATGAAATTAACTGTAATGTGTCTGCATGCTTACTGAGTGCAAATTGCCTGTGTGCAATTAACACAAACTAAATATAATGATGGCAAAATCATTCTGAACTCAGATGGAACTGGAAAAAGAAAAATTGAAATAATATTCATTAAGATTAATCTTAGTAATATTTCCAACATTATTGAAAATGAAGGATAAGTTGCCCTTTTAAAAACATACCTCAATTTGCAGAACATAGTAAGCCGAAATAACTGCATATTTTTTACTTCATCAAAAAACAAAAAAATTATCAGTTATCTAATATTTCCTGTTACCATTCTGAAATGTAAAGCATTTTTTTTTAAACTGGCCTTTTATTTGTTGTCAAAGTTTTATTAGGTATATTATGCTGAAGATTGTTCCTGATAGTGAGAACAATCAATGGGACAGTTTGTCTCCAGACGCTTTGGGTGCTCCTTCACTGGAGGTTTTCAAAGAGACTGGATAGCCATTTGTCACGAGTAGTATAAGGTCTTCCGCTTGAGCAGGGGGGTGGATATAAGATATCCAAGCTTCCTTCCAACTCTATTATTCTATGTTATTCTATTGTTTTATTATTTTAATGTACAGAGAATTATATAGAAAAATTTAAATTCTTAGGAATTAAGGAAAATCTGGTTTTAATGTGTTGTAAGAACATGAGTAGTTTAAGAGTGCAAGAAAGATGATATGGGGACTTGAGACATCCAGTAAAAAAAAAAAAAAGGCTGGAGCAACCTGAGATGGTCAGTTCTAAAGAAGAGAAGGCCCGGGACACATGATGGCCACCTTCAAATATGCACAGGGAAGCTATAGGGAAGAAGTTCAGGAACTATTTTCCAGGCCATAAAAACAAGAGCATTTTCATATAAATTCCCCCTACCTAGGTTTTGTTTAAATATAAAGAATAACTTGATGGTAAGATATATATTTTAGGAAATGACTGGGTAGGGTCTGAGGGCAGGGTCAAACACATTATCAGTCTGGAGTCCTAAACTCTAAAGAGACCTAACTCCAGCCCCCTTGATGTCTATTGACTCTTACTTAGTGCCTATTTTCCTTCACTGTTACTAGATCAGATTCTTGTAGAGCAGTGGCTCCCAACCTTTTCTATACTCCGCACCCCTAGAACACTTCTGATATATTCTTGCACCCCTTGCAAAAGTTCAAAATAACGACAACAAATTATGCATATACACTATAATTTTGAAAACCCAAGTTTTTGCACCCCCTGGAATATCGACTGGTACCCCCAGGGGGGTGCAAGCACCGTGGTTGGAAACCCCTGTTGTAGAGGTTGCATGGAATAAACTTGCACTGATTTGAACTCTTCGTTTCTTGTGCCTGTGATATACAGTGGAAATGTCTTTCTATGAATGTTATGGCTTCTCCATCTCTGGAGGGATTAAGAAGTGGCTGAATAGCTACTGATCATGAATATCTTTTCTTCCACAATGTAGAAGATTGAATTAGACAATCTTCATGGTCTCTTTTAATTTTATAATTCTGTGAATGTATGAAGGATTATTATTTGGTGATTAAAAAAATATCTGCATCAATGAAATCCACCAGGCAATTTAGAGTTAAATTGTATACCACATAAAATATGCAGGTTTAGCTGCCCCTGTGATTTGTATTTAGAAGAGGAAGTGTAAGTTGTTTCTCCTGTGCATTGAAGTAATATGTGAATTCTGTAAAACAAGATTAAACTTCCCCTTCCATTTTGCAGTCTTAATTTGGATTGGTATAATGTTCAATTAGCACAGCGGTTCTCAACCTATGGGTTGCGACCCCATTTGGGGTCCATCGACCATTTTCCGGGGGTCGCCAAAGGCGGCGATCTGCCATTTTCTCCCCTCCGGGGGCGCCGCCGCGCATGTGCACCGCGCATGGGGGCGGTGCCGTGCCCCCGGGGGCGGCGCCGCGCATGCGCACCGCGCATGGGGGCCCGCCCCCATCTGCGCCACGCATGCGCATAACGTTTGTGTGACGGGGGTCGCCGTCACACAAACGTTGAGAACCGCTGAATTAGCATGTAAAATTAAGACACAGGTAGCTACAGTATTTTAACTTAACATCTGAATAAAGCTATAGAAGATGAGAACATGTCTTTCACTCCAGACATCTTCAGATACATTTATTATAGAAATTCTTCAATGAGTACTAGAAGAGGCAAACATAGACTATTATATATGTATAAAGTACACTATAAACTATAAGGGAAACAAGATATCAACAAAAGATAGCTGTAGGCATCTGTGGGAGCGTGGAGACAAATGGTTAAATTACATAATGGTGCAAATAACACCAATTAGTTGGATCAAATGTTGGGATGCAAGTATGGAAGCACAGAGATTGTGTCATGGTGTCCTCATCAGTGTTGCCATTTTGTTGAAATTCTGGTTTGCTGAGAATATCAGTGATCATAGTTATTATTTCTATTATTTCTTTTGTTTGGAAAAGGACAAGTAGTCCCATGGCAGCATTTGTAACAGCAGGATTATATAATTTGTAGCATGTTCTCTGTAGAAGCATTATGGTCTCTTTCACTCTATGTTCCCATCCTTATGGTAACTTGTCTTGTTGTTTGATATCCTTTCTTTTTTAAAAAAAAAGAAAAAGAAAAAGCAGCAGTACTTGGAAATGCCAGGGCAGATTCTATAGACAGCATATGAGCTTAGGTACTAATTATATATTTCTTACTTGGGGTTGGGGTTGATGCTGTGATCAGCAATGTAAATGATCCAGTTTGCAATGGATTGACCTCTAGTTCATCCCCTTATTTTAATTCGTTATCATTTTAATGAATACTTAGAATAGCTAATGGTCTTTGTCTCTATTAGACTCATTTCATGAATGTTAAAAGTGCTTTAAGTGCTCTTCTTTCTTTACCCATCTATGGAAAATTGAAGGGAGAACATGATTTGGAATTGGCCTGGATACAACAGACAAGTTGGGAAATTGTGCTCATTTCTATCTTTCTTTCCATAGGCATAGATGTTTCTTTTTAATTATTTTAGTTTATACAAATTTAATTTGTAATTTAAGGGTAATTTAAATGTTTGTTTTTAGATTGCTGTCTGAGAATTTGTGCTGCAGCATAGAGTTCTCAATTTTGTATCAGAAATAATGATGTAATTTAAAAGAAGTGGGTAAGTGGTGATCCTTTGTAAATAATTGTCAGTTATTAAGTTTTTAGTAAGCTCACTCCAGGGATTGTTAATTGAAGCCTGAAGACAGTTTGTGGTCATTTAAATGTGGTCATTTAAGAACTGACAGTTCTTGTATTTAACAGAGCTATCATATTCTTAGAGTAATTATTGTAGATTTAACAGCTATTTAATATATAGCTTCACCTGTGGAAAGCTGTTTTTAGGAAATACTAGCTGAGCAGCGTTGTTGATGTTACCTAGTGAGGTGATGAAATGTCTGCAAGCAAACAATGAAGTTCAGAGAACATCAAAGGCTCCATAGTTCAATCCTGAGATACAGATATTCTCTTTTATTGAAGTACTGGCTTCATTCAGACAACCTTATATGAATGAACCTTCTAGTAGTATTGCAGCTTCTGCTCCTTCTTTCACAAGTGGGTTTGTTGGTGTGTCAGCCTGTAAGTTTATGTGAACAATTCTCATGCTCATAAATTCCCTTGCCACCAGGCCCATAAACATATTTTAGGTACAGTTGGAATTTTGTCCAAAAGTGATCTAAATCTAAGACTTGTCTTCTTTTGTAAGTTATATTTAGAAATAACCACGGTTTATGGCTTTAGTATCATGATAAACTGCAATAGAAGTAAAACTTTTCATTCTCCTTGTGATCGTGTCAGAAGAGAAAAGGGTAGGATAGGATAGAGCAAGTATATAGGAATCTCTTTATATATTGCTAAAGTATAATATCTAAGTCTCTATGGAGATTCTCAGTCATCCAGATCATGGTTGTCCCAAAGGTGCTTTTTCAAGAGGCAACTAGACTTTCTTGTTTTTCTTTGAAGACGTTTTGCTTCTCATCCAAGAAGCTTCTTCAGCTCCATTCCCCACCATCCAATCAGAACTGAAGAAGTTTCTTGGATGAGAAGCGAAATATCTTCAAAAAACAAAACAAAAACCAGGGAAGTCCAGTTGCCTCTTGAAAAAGAACCTTTAGGACATAGAATATCTAAGGAGCTTATTTATCTCTTCAATTAAACAAAATAACAACAACAAAAACCCAATGTGTAACCTTCTAGGTTCAAGTCTGAATCTTGAGGATTGATTGTGACCCCTCACTAGCTTTTAGTTAATTCTCATTAACAATGCTATTTCTAATGTTTTGAAAATAGAAGCTAATTTAAATATATAATTTGAATTCAATTCTTTATGGAATTGAAAAATATTAATTAAAGTGAGATTTGGAAGGAATTTGAAATATTATATAAGGAGGAGGATATAGGTTTTCTATGCATGGGTTCTAGGATTTTAGGATTTTCTAAACCACTTAGAAAAAGTGTTTTGATGCATCTTTTTAAAATCACTGTTCAGAATATGAAGTTACCATGTTCTTTATAGGTGTTCATTTTGCCATTTTTGTTTGAAGTGTGTGTGTGTGTGTGTGTTTGTGTGTGTGTGTGTGTGTGTGTACAGAGAGCAGTTTAGTTAGGATTATTGCCAAAGAAAAGCCAATCTCCTGGACTGGTCATGCAGTCTTATTGACTTCTTTTAGTTTAGTGAAAAATAGCTCAGAATCGGCTGAGGTAATATTGGGAAAATCCTGTTGAACAGAACTTCTCATCCATATCATAACTGATAGTTTACTGGAGGATACTTAGGGAATGGTTTATAAATAGAAATGGTGACCTATTACAAAAAATGTTTGCCAATAAAGACAATGCCTTAATGAAGTTGTGTCTGGGAAGCCAAAGACCCAGTAGTAAACTGTAATAGTTTCACCAATGTAATATAATTGAACAACTTGGTTAATGATTGTGAATTTGATGGAACTGATTTGGATCATCATCAATAAAATAGCATTCATTTATGGCCTAGAGGTTTTTTTTTTTTTTTTTTTTTTTTTTGTAATTTTGGGAGGAACTTTCCTTTGGCTGCATTCATATTGTTTCTTGCTATAAATAGCAGCTTTGGCTCATAGTTCAACTATCTTAAAATATTTGAGCCAAGCTCTTGTTTTTTGAAGGGAAAGCAGACATATGTCTCCTAGAAATTGGCATGTTTTTCAGAAGCGGAACTATTCAATTATTTTATTATTCAAGAATGTAAGTTGCTTCTTATTAACTGATAAAATGGCTGTAGTTTGTATTTGTAAAATGCCTTCCAACTCTATATCAGACTTTTGATTCTTATCTATAAAAAGTAATTATAGCTTTAATCAGTAAAATAAAATTGCAGGAAATCAAACACAAATCATGTGAACGCTCAGCACAATGCCCTTTGTTAAACACTGGATTTTTTTAGTTTTTTATATTTTTTGAGACTTCTCTTCAATTTTTTTATCTTCCTTGGTATTTCCTTCAGTTGGTAGTGTATAGGTCTGGGCATAGAATAACATCTAAAATATGTGCAAAAAAAAAAAAAACCACCAAGAGTTTTAATAGGCCAATATGAAAATAACCTAAAATTATAAAGCAGGCTCATTTCATCCCCTGTAAACTATTTAGGGATTATCAGGATCGTAAACTAGAAAATCAACATTTTTTGTAAAAAAAAAAAACAACAACAAAACTAGGCATTTGAAAACTAGGAGTCTTTTAAAATTTGAATCTTTTTAATTAAATAAAGAGATCATATAATTATCTCAACTAACCTCTGTTCAGTTTTTAAGCAGTACTTCCATTTCATGATATCTGAAATAATATGTTCCTTTATAAAAGAAGCTATTAATGTTTGGTTAACTGTTCTCTATTATTACTGAGTCAGAAACGATTCAGTCAATCTCAGCTTCTACTTTATCTAACCTGGTAACTTAAAGTATATGTATTGTTTTGTGTTTATTAATCACAATTCTCCTCTTCTTTTGGCTTGCTCTCATTCCCAAGAAGTAGACAGGAAAAATTTGGGCATGGGTCACCAACAAGCTTTTACACATGATTCCTATTAAATGTTCATTTCAGAGTCTACTTATGCAGAAAGGAGTTTGCATAAATACTGGGCTGTATAATAGGCAGAGGAAGATTCAACGCCAGTTAGCAGCCAAGAAAAATGTAACGCTGCATATTAGCATACATCCTGATTCTGCCTCAGTAAGATAGAATTTCCAGTTTCCTTCTTTGCACTGACAATGGAAAAACTTAATCTTACCTTTAGTCATGGATCAGGCAGGTACTGCTACCTGTTGTAAACCTCACTGAAACGTAAAAAAAATATTTCCCAAGTTCATGTAAATCATTGAGAACTCATAGATGGAAAGAATGTTACTGGGTGATTTGCATCACAGTTGGTTCTGATGTGCAAATATATAAAATAGCCTGAATTGGAAAATAAACTGTTGGACTTATAAAAAGAGATTTGCTAATATGCCCAAGAATTTATAGAAATATCCCTATTTGTTCTTTTTTCAAATTTTCAAATTTCCTCTTTTCCCTGATCAGAAACATTATCTTTCTGTGTTTATGATGGCTAAAGGGAGGTGAAGATTTGGCTTGGTGATATCTGAAGACAATTCTTTCTCAAGGATAATAAATAAGTAAATAAAAATAAAAATAAATGTTCTTCACTGCCACTGCTGTACCTATAATGAATATTACCTTTGACCCTTTAATCCAACATATTTCATGAATTACTCATTCTAAGAATTATGCAATATGTTGAATTCTAAGCTAATTAAATGGGAATTTGTGCAACACACTAAGCCACCAAAAAGAAAAGAGAAAACCAAAAGAAAATTAAAATTAGTCAAGCTTAACATGAGAAGCAAATACACCCCTTAAGATTTTCATAGAGCAGGTTAAGCATGGTGTATAAACACAATTACAATATTCTTTAATATACCTGCTTAGCATTTTCTTTTATACCATCATGACTGTATTGAGTCAAATATTTGAGACAAATTGACTAACTCTATTGTTTATTTTACTGTTGTCTGACATTTTCTATTTTATTATATTTTCTATCCAGATACACAGTAAAACTAAATATTATTTGAATAATATCATCATGAAAGACATCTTAAGACATTTCTAGTTGGTTATTAACAGTGTTTTTAAAATATCTATTAAATGTTCAGAGATACATTTAACAAATTTGTTTTCTCACAAATTTAACTTGATTGATTTGTAGTTCATGGAAAAGTTTTCATTTACATCCTACACTGATGCATACATACATACATACATACACACACACATATATACAACTATTTTCCTGCTAAGCTAATATCAACCATAATTTCAGATCTCTACCATGCCGACCAGATCTGTTTACCAGTTAGAAAGCATAAAATTAAATCCAGACATTCAATACAACAATGCAAACTATGCTTTTATAGTGACATATACAACAGATCAAATATCGTACTCTTCCTAGTTTCCATAAGTCAGATAAAAATGAAAGGTGTTTTTGCTAATAAAACTAGTGTGGAAAGATAAGGCTTAACTATTACTACTTTAAGCATTGGCTTTGAACAAGGCAATTTCTTTTATTATTAGGATTAGGTTTAAATGCTCTATTTTAATGATTTTTATTTTTATATTAATGGATTATTTTAATAAATTAATAAATTATATAATTTATTAATATAATTTAATAAATTATATTAATTTATTAAAATGCTTTATTTTAAAAGGTCTTTAAACCCAGTCCCTTTCCAGCATTCTGTCATATGTAGCTCCAGTCCCAATTGTGATTCTAAGCCAGGGACTACTTGTATATATATTTGCAGAACATTTCAAAAGAAAATCAATCTGACACAAATGGTGAGAGTGAATTAACTCTTGTGCCTTCAAATGTGCACAAGTATGTTTACAAAAAGGGGCTAATTTTATGCTGTCAAAAACATTTTCACATATTCTTCTGTAATTCAAAGCAAATTCAAAGCATGCTTCTCACAGATAATATTTCACTATGTGGCTCATTATTACTGAAAGTCTAGCTTGATGAAATCTTGTTTTTTAAATCAGTGATATTATATTACCAATGATAAATATAGCATATTAAATTGAAAACAGTCTTTGTAAGCTAGGAGTATTTCTGAAAGTTTAGTATTTTAGATTTGGTATTAAGCAAGTCTTCTCATTGACATATCATTAATTAGTAACCATTGCTGTAGGAATGAATGGAGTTTTAGGGTGCATCAGAGGAATTCCAATCTTTTAAAAACAATTTAGATGAAATGCTAAGAGAATGATGGAATGAGGTAACTCTATAATTCAGAATTCAGAGAGACTTATTTATGACTAGATAAACAGACCCAGGATAAACACAGGAGAGGTAGGGGAATTGCTATTTTATATTTATATTACTAGGATTAAGCATTATATTTGACAAACACTTATTAAAAGCCATTCTGTGGAAATCTTTAAAGTATCATATTTTTTTTGAAAAGTACAATTTCAGGCGAAATGAAAGAAATGATGTAATTGTGGCGATGAGCAACTCCAATTTACCTGATAAATTGGGCTAATATACTAATACGAACACAAAACTGCTCAAGGGGATTTGTTGGATGTTGAAAGAATAACTCCTAGCAGTACTAGGTCATGAACTGCTTAGCTTTCACAAGTAGCTTCCATGTTCCTTCCAGGCAAAAGGAGAGATGAGACTTACTACTGATTTCAGTCTCCGCAAATAAAGTGCCATCATGATAGGTTAACGCTTCCTTTAGCACAATAATGACCGCCTATCCAGAATGTTCAGGAACCTGGCATGCTAACCTCATATTATGAAAAAAAAAAGTTTCCTTGTACCTGTTAAAAGAAGGAGACATTCTTGTACTGTGCTTTCAAGTTTGTAGATTCATGTATTACTAATCATTAGTTGCATCTCTCTTGTGCACGTATTGACTTTTTGGGAACCTTGGCTTACTTACTGACTGTGCATAGGCGCTTTCCAACATGTTGCATAAGCAGAGGGACCTGTTGTGCAAGGTCTGTTAAGTAGTCGGTTTATATACCTTATATTGTAATTTTGATCTTTCTAGAAAACAAAACCATGGCAACAAAGGAGAAGCTGCAGTGTTTGAAAGATTTTCACAAGGATATCCTTAAACCTTCCCCTGGCAAGAGCCCTGGGACTCGGCCTGAGGATGAGGCAGAGGGCAAGCCACCACAACGGGAAAAATGGGCCAGCAAGATTGATTTTCTGTTGTCTGTAGCTGGAGGGTTTATTGGATTAGGCAATGTCTGGCGATTTCCGTATCTCTGCTATAAAAATGGCGGAGGTGAGTATCCTTACGATGCTCATAATTAGTTACTGGTCTGAATGGTTATTTTGCTAAGTCATAAAATCTTCCTAATCACCTTTCTGTTTTTTTCCCTCTACAGGTGCATTTCTCATACCTTATTTCATTTTTCTGTTTGGGGGAGGTCTTCCTGTATTCTTTCTGGAAGTGGCTCTAGGACAATATACCTCTGAAGGAGGAATTACATGCTGGGGAAAGATCTGCCCTATTTTCTCTGGTTGGTTATTTATCTTCTATTTCCTTAATTCATAGGATGCTATGAGGTTCTGTTAGAGTGTTAGGTTAACACAGAAAAGAAGTGTATGTGGGAGGATGGGATGCTAGGCAAATGGAAAAGCCTTGGTTTTTAATAGCAGAGAGGGGATTTATCTGAAATTCTTCACCCATTAATTTCCTTTCATCCATGTGAAATGCTGTCACATGCATATCAGGATGAAATAGAATAGCAGTGGTAGAACAATTGGTCCAAGGACAAATCCTGTTTGAGACTTTCATTATTCTGAAAGGAATTGAAATCTCCTCAAAAGCAGGATACTTATACCAATAATGCAATTTGATGGATTTTTTTTTCAAACCAAACTTTGCCCTATAGTGTATGACCTTTTGTATAGTTAAGCATTCTTACAACAATAGTAACATGTTTAATTATTTATTTGTATCCCATTTTGTTCCTGTTTAGTTGACAACAAAATGGCCTTAAATAGAAATCTAAAACATTGCCTTCTTTTAATTCTGTCCCCACTATGTCTCTCCTTTCTTTCTTTCTTTCTTTCTTTCTTTCTTTCTTTCTTTCTTTCTTTCCTTCCTTCCTTCCTTCCTTCCTTCCTTCCTTCCTTCCTTCCTTCCTTCCTTCCTTCTTTCTTTCTTTCTTTCTTTCTTTCTTTCTTTCTTTCTTTCTTTCTTTCTTTCCTTCCCTCCCTCCCTCCCTCCCTCCCTCCCATCAGATGTCCAAATTTAGGCATTTGCCCCTCAAAGATAAAGAATTTGAACAGTTACCATGACTAATGACAACATAAATTACTGCTGAGCTCATGTATTCACAATCATTAAATTGTTCCAGGGCAATTTGGTATTTTGTAAAGAGACTGTAGATTAGAAAAGATTTTTTTCTCTCTTTTGGTCTCCCACAGTGCTTAATTGAATCAAAATCCATTGAAAATTACTAAGACATCATGTCAAGTATGTGAGGTTAAGATCAGAAAGGCTTATTTCCAGTGATACATCATTAGCTGCTTGTATGACATTTTGAGTAATAGCTCACATGACCTTATCTACCAAGGAACCTGTGTTTGAAAAACAAACCGAGTGGTTGGTTGTCAGGCACTGATAACAGAGTTAAACTTTTATCTCTTAGTAGCCATGAGAATTTTGCAAAAATATTCAAGAAAAGAAGGGAAAAGATGCATAGATTGTGGAGTTCTGCTTGCTGGCTTTATCTTCAGGTCTTTTTATATCTGACACAATGTGTAGCTTTTCCTTAAGAACATTGCTGTTAGTGCTGTTTAGGAATGCTGTCTCTTTGCAACTGTCCATCCTAATGTAGACTTTACTCCACTTCCTTAAACAATGTAAAAATTGAAGACTATTGCCTTAATACTTCAGGCATATGATAGGAGCTAAACTAGCAAGGGTGAAAAATGTTTATTTGGTGATATGAATTGTTTCATACATTTTCTTTCTTTTTTTAAAAAACAGGAATAGGTTATGCTTCCGTAGTGATTGTGACTCTCTTGAATGTATACTATATCGTCATCCTGGCTTGGGGATTGTACTATCTATTCCAGTCATTTTCTCACACTCTGCCATGGGCTCATTGTCAGCAAGAATGGAATACGGAAAACTGTGTGGAAGACACCCTCAGGAAGAACAAAACACTGTGGCTGTCGCTCAATGTCACTGAATTCACATCTCCTGTCACAGAGTTTTGGGAGTAAGCAAGTTTACTTGTTATTGTTTACAGCAAAGAGGCACAGATTACAAATTGCAAGAGACACAAATATATTAGGAAGCATGTGGTATTACTTAATCTTGTATGGGTGCACTATTTAGACATTACTAATTCATAGGTGAAGCAGTGATGGATAGCATTGGTAGTAAAGCATGTTGGAAGATATCATTCAACAACATTTGGAGGTTAACACATCTAATATCCAGGATAGTGTTTTTTTTCCCCTGAAGCCAGGTAGAATCTAAAACAACTCCTTTTCTATTTCAGTGTCCATACATGCATAGCATTTATGTTTAAAAAGCCTAAAGATAAATATTTTTTTCTATTTTCTATATCATACATGAATGTGTGAAGAAATTCAGTAAAATAAAGGTGAAGTCTGCATAGTTAGTGTTCCTTTCTAAGCCTCCTGTATTATAATAGAACAGAATGAAAAATAGAACAGACTAGACTTTATTATAGTCGTAGACCAACAATGAAAAGACTACCATAATACATTAGATAATCCTTAAACATCATGGCCCATAATAGGGCAGAGTTTACATAAAACGTAGGCATGCTGAGGGACCCAGAGTTGTCTTTTGTGGTCTACTGGATTATGTAAGCAAAGTAAGTCAGAATGCCTGGGGAATTTAGAGAGGAGATGGGACATCAGTTTTCCAGATAAGTGGCCAATTTGCATTTTGTGAACTAGTTGGGACAAGCTGCATAATCAATTGACCATCTACATCTAGAATCTTTTTCCTCAAAATTAAGTTCCCTTACTCTAACCCCAATGGGAAAGAACAGTTCAAGAAAAGCCATTGGCGAGTAATTTCCTGGAAATGACTTTTGTCCATGTGGAATCAAAACTATCTTCTGTAATTAAAGGGAGTGAATCCAGCTGGCATATTTAATAATTTCAGCCAAAAAGTAAAGATACTAAAATAAAGGCCAGATTCAATTCTAATGATGGCTGTTTCTTGCCAAAGCACCATATTTGGAGTATAGTGAGGAATCTGGAAAATATTTCTCAAACATTTGACTGGACTTGCCCTCTCATTTATATGGCCCAAATTAGTTTTAGTTATCAGCTTTGGGTTTTACGTGTAGGAAGCTAATTCAAGGCTACTTTTTGCATGTCACCTTTTGTTGTGCTAAGCCTTTGTTTATTTGAAACCAGGATGATCATTAGAAGCAACAGTGTTTTCAGGAGAAAGTTAAAACCAGCAGGGTGGCAAGCCAAGTTTTGTAATACAAGTCCAGTCCCATGTGCTACCCAGAGTTGCTTCCCAAACCCATCCTGGTATGAAAAATGTTGTGGGGGCCACTGGTGTAATTCACAATATACCCACTTTGAACCCATGGGTGGTATTTCATCTAAAGGACCACTAGATGGCAGCAAAAACAAAGTTGGACTAGAACTCCCAGTCTCCTGATTTCTAGACTGGTTCCTTAACCACTGGACAATCACAGTGAATCAGTCTAGAAATTAGGAGACTGGGAGTTCTAGTCCAACTTTGTTTTTGCTGTCATCTAGTGGTCCTCTAGATGAAATACCATCCATGGGCTTAAAGTGGGTATATTGTGAATTACACCAGTGGCCCCCACAACATTTTTCATACCAGGATGGGTTTGGGAAAAACGATTTTTACATGGACTGGCAGAGATGGATGGAGGATGGTTTCACATACTATCTATATCCCATGAATGTGCAGATGAAACCACGCTTGCTTGCTCAACCCAGTTCCTAACAGGCTGTGGTGCAAAACTGGTCCATGGATTCTGGGGTTGGGGACACCTGAATTACACTATTGATGACCAGGATAGACATGAATTACAGAAAATCATTGATTTGTTCTGTTATAATAATAAGAGTTAACAAAATACTTTACCTTTTGCATCAATTGAAATCTTCAGTAAAACTATAACTAACAGTAAAACTGAAACTATATAATGAATGCATACTTATCAATTAATCTGCATATTTGTACTCTTTTTAAAGCTACAATTAATTTATATAATTAATTTACATTGAAGAATAATTGTCCCCTTACAGATATGTAAAGTCTTCTCTTATTTGTTATTAACTCACTTGAAGTTTGTACATACAGGAGATAATAGTTCCATTTTATTAATAACATAATACTGGATGTTGTTGATGTTTGTATAGTAGAATTTAGGTGAGTTAGATTTATTGAAAAACTCACTTTTACATGCTAAGTGATGTAAATCATTGTAGCATTGATTATGCATCAGAGGCATAATAATTATAGTTTAGTATAACTAATGGCTTTTGCAAATTTCATGCTTGTTTGAGCATGAGTCATAAGGGATAAGCAAATGGGGCTTCATTTGTATAGATTCCTCTTGGGACTATATCATGTGATTATGTGCTTTAGTTTCTTAGTTATTCATTCTACCATTTCTGGTTATAAGCGTAGTATTGAAAAGATAAGAATGAGAAGAATATTGGTAAACTAAAGCTTGCACTGTTCACATGGTCAATCCAGGTTTTAAGAATTTCATAATTAAAATTTATGGATTTATTAAATATTGTGAGTTCATCACATTAGACATCCATCTAATAAACCAAAAGAAAACTAAGAAAAATCTGATCTTGAAAGCAGCCCTAATTTTTTTTAAAAAAAAATGTATTTGTATTTTTTTTCTCTTCAGAGCAATTTTTGCACAAAACCAGTTTAAGATAATTACTTCAGGGTTAATTAGAGTTGTAACTCAAGGACTACTTGTATATAAAGTTCATATATCCTAGAGAAGAGTGGTATTAAAAACTACAAATGTATATTAAGATGCAGTTGGGTATAAAAATACAATTTATAGCGAGAACAGAAGAGATCAATGCCAACACCATTACCACAATATTTGTCTTATCAAAGTCCAGCTTTTGAGCAAAACCAATGTTTGGTGATATATCTGTTGTCTTTTGTTTCTTTTAATCCTCCAGGCGGAATGTTCTGAAGTTGTCTTCAGGAATTGATGAACCTGGTGTTATCAAATGGGACCTGGCTCTTTGTCTTTTCCTTGTCTGGGTGATTTGTTTCTTTTGCATTTGGAAAGGTGTGAAGTCAACCGGGAAAGTAAGTTCCTGCTGCATTTCTGACAGGCGATAATGATTTTTTAAAAGAAAGATTAGCTTTGCTTAATTAAAGGCTTGACATGGTGTTTTCTTTAAGTAACGGATTCATGTAACTCTAAAACATCATCATCTTGAAAGAATTCTAATATAGCACTAAAGAGTGAATTTTGAGCCAAACATTTTAGCTGCTAAGCAGTATGTTCAGAAACTAATTTTAAACCTGAAGCAAATTTGGAATCTAAAATTCCCAACTTGTTGTCTAAGCAAGGGCTATGGTTCAACTATTTGAAACCTTTCAAGCATATTTCTAGTTTATTGCAGAGATTGGGAATGCAGCTTCTTATAGAAGCTCATAACTTTTAAAGTGCTTTCTAGAAGTCTTAACTTTTAATTCCCCCCATTCCTTTTAACATTTATTAATCAAATTTGTATAGCCACCTATCTCACAAAAAGCAACTCTGTTTTTATTCTAAAAGGCCATCTTTTATAATCGTGTATTAAAAGGATAATTGTACTTTTGCAAGAGAAAACATTACCAGATGGTAATTAGTTAATAGCTAGGTCTCTTTTTATCTTAAAAATATGCAAAAGAATGAAGTACAAAAATCTAGTTAAATTACCCAAAAATGCCTTAATATGCTGTCTTAATTTAAGCAGGGATCCCAGCATTTCATACAAATACTTGCTGAAAATATTTATCTTATGTTTATCTCAGTAATCTTTTGTGTTTAAATGGATTAGCTTGGCAATAGAATTGACTAATACAATGATTTTTTTTCTTGAATATAAGCCTCAATTCATCTTACTTCATGGTAGATACGTATAGAATTAGATTTCTGATGTCCAAAAATATAACAAAGGTGAAAGAAATGTGATTATCATTAAATATCTATGGAGAATCTCAGTCGTCCAGTTCATAATTGTCTCAAATGATAGCTGGACTGTTTTTTCCTTGAGAAAGAAGAAGACATTTTGCTTCTCATCTGAGAAACTTCATTGGTTACCATGACTACCATTAACCACCCTATCTATAGACTATGGTGATTTATCTAACTATGTATTAACAATGGGGAGGAATAATAAAATAAAATTTATTCATATGTTTATTAATTTTTTATGTGTACATTTCCCCTATAAGGTGGCTCTGAATTTTAATACTATTAAAAAATAAGATTAAGTGAAAGTTTTCTTTAAAAAATCGGGATGAACTTTTTGTATGATGATGCTTACAAATTAAATTCCTATTTTGAAACAGAAAACAATGAAATTATATAAGCATGTTGTACTTAGAGGTCAAACTGTCTGCAGGCTTGTTAGGTGCAGCAGGTATTGGTATCTGTTAATCTCATGAGGTTTATTTATGAGGCAGGGAGACAAACCTCAAGAGCTTTTATCTGGCTAAACCAGTTCCATGAAACAGAAGTATATTAAACTGAATAGCACAACTGTAATTACCAAATGGCATAATATGACCTTATTAAAAGAATAAAGGAAATTTGCTTTAAAAAGCCAATTTGAAATTAACTTCAAATTATATGGGTTAATGAAGATTTCCAAAGCCAGGCTTATACTTAATATTTTGCACTCTCTAGTCAGGAAGACACAAAGATGCCAACTGGTGGGATTCTTCTTAGGTGGTTAGTTACCTGTGGCTTTATGTCAAAACATTCTCAATGAATGATGCCATTGAAAGAGTTTCCTAAAAATCTACATATAATTGACTGCCACATCTCAGTTCTGATTTTGATTATGTGCCATCAAATTATAGTTGACTCCCCCCCCCCAAAAAAACCCTGGTCATTCAGCTCTTCCAATAGTAATTGTTTTAGCTGTCCTACTGTATCTGAGTCAGTAGTGAATTCTTATTTGTTGTGGTTTATTTGAACCTTCAGACCTGTATAACAACACCAACAATAATATACAACAACTATAAACTTAAATTTCATATTTATACAAATAAAAGAGTTTTTTCTATTTTTGCTATTTTACCTTTTATTACCAGGTTGTATACATAACAGCAACATTTCCATTCATCATGCTTTTTGTACTCTTAATCCGTGGTGTCACTTTACCTGGAGCTGCAGAGGGCATCAAATTTTATCTTTACCCTAACATCACTCGTCTGTCCGATCCAATGGTGAGTTGCTAAAAATAGGAGATACTGCTAATTTCTTCCCTATACTCTGGAACAAAATGTAAGGAGGGCAATGGGTTCATTCTGAAGATTTACTGATTACTTAACCAATCTATACTTAACTGAAATTTTCTATTATGGTTCAGTTTTCCATTTTATTTGTCAAAAAAAAAACCTATTATTAATATGTTAATGTATTTTCCATGTGTGTATATCTTTTTGTATCAAAAGGATTCTGAGGCTTGTAGACTCTATCCAAATATAGCATCTCAGCTTTTTTGTTGGTATTAGGCTGTGGACAAGGTAAGGGAAATAATTTGCTTCAGTCTTTAGTTAAATTCATGGAGCAGCAGAATGAACGTAAGAAGCACTTGTGAGTATTTGCAACTGTCCACTTAGAGGGATGTTCTCTGGGAGGGGTAGGTAAAGACCATATTATAACTACAGTGGGAAAATTTTTAAAAAAATGGCCCACTTGTTCTTTCTTATAAATGCTTGGAAAACAGTTTTTTTCCCCCCTAATGTACAGGAATCTAGATTGATTGTTTTTGTTTTACTATGTATGAACCTTTTCAACTCCTTACAGATTGCATGTTAAAAATGTGTTATAGGCAAGCCAGCTAGATTTCCTAAATCTAGGGAAATGCAAACCTGTCTATTCAAAAGAGAGAGAAAATGAAAGTATGAAGCAAGCAGAATCAAATTTAAGGATCCAAAGCAGCCTAAATGTTACAAGGCAAATGGAAATGCCATTGAGTACTGTCCATCTCTAGTGCTTTTGCAGCGTACTGAAGTTACGTAAGAACCACAAGGGTTCCTAAAAAAGCTGCTGCCTCTCTCTCCCTTTTAAAGGCTTGGGGCAATTCTGTATCAGTTTTGAATATCTGATTCTACATGGCTGCAGTAAGAAAAAACATCAAGGTTGGGAGAAATATAATCCTTTTAAAAGTATGGAGTCCATGAAATGCTAACCCGTTTTCAAATTTTGTTTTTTATAAATGTTCTATTTCTGTTTTGTTCTTTGCTCTTGTCTGCAAATGTGGGACTTTTTATTTATGTATATAAACTTATGCTCTTCTTTAAACTCTTTCCGCTTTGAGTTCATTTTCACACAATAATGTTGTAATATGCCACCGATCAACTTTGGTCAATGCAGTATGGTTATGTTGTTAGCAACTGCTGGTCTTATTGAATCAATACTTTGATGATAATGTTATTTTCAAAAGAAAAAAAGATTATGGGTTGCCTAATAGCTAGTACTAATACCAAACACCATCTTCTGAGCTTGTTGTTTTTCATGTTTTCCTTAGGTCTGGATAGATGCTGGCACACAGATCTTCTTCTCCTATGCAATCTGCTTAGGTGCAATGACTTCCTTGGGGAGCTACAATAAATACAAATACAACTGTTACAGGCAAGTTTCCTACCAAAGGGGATTAGTCTGTTAGCTAATTGATGTGTAAGGAACCATGGGTTCAAATTTTTCTTTAATTAATTTCCTCCATGACATATGTGTGACATAGGGACTGTTTGCTGCTGGGATGCCTGAACAGTGGTACCAGTTTTGTGTCTGGCTTCGCAATTTTTTCCGTCCTGGGCTTCATGGCACAAGAGCAAGGGGTGGACATTGCTGATGTAGCAGAGTCAGGTACGATGGTATTGGTGGCAGTGATGGTGGGCACTGCCATCCAGTGTGTGAGCAAAGTTCGACAAGCTAAATCATCCCAAAACTCAAAGGAGAAAAAGATTAAAAATAAAAGGTATTTCAACAAACAAAGTAATGATTTATTTCAGTGAGCAATACAGTTGGAAATGCACTTTTTAAAAATGTGCTGAAATATAATACGGGCTTTGAACGCTCAGGACTAAATCAGAATTACAGGAAATGTCAATACTGTATCAAGAGTTGACCCTTTGGGGTTTACTCTGCCTTAGCTTCAATGAATTCTCTAATAGGCATCAGTCTACAATCTTCATGGACTCACCATTTTATTCAAAACTACGCTAGAAAATCTGAGTTGTGGCTTTTGGAAGTGCAGCTTATATATTTTTACACAAAACATTGATGGAATTGATGAAGTTTGTAACAAAGTGGCTCAAAATACGAGTGGGAGGGAAACAATAATCTTCCCTGTCACACCTCACCTGGACTTCCAGTATGTGAAGTTAGATTAGCCAGTCCGTCTTCCCCAGTTACAGTACTGTATCTATGTGTCTAAGGCAATGTGCCATGCATATTTCCAGATGTGGAAGTCATACAGAGATTTTTTTCTTTTGATTTGTGTTTGTAAAATATTTTAAAGCTAAGCCTTTTGTTTTCGGAAAGGATAGGTCCCTGCTTATTTCTTTTGAACAAAGCATGCAAATTTTTTTGGACTTCCCTAGTGCACTTGCACAGTTGACATTAAGACATGCTGGACCAGATGCTCAGTTTATTACAAGTCTATACAATCTACTGAAATCTATAGTGCTAAGACTCACTGACAGCAATTCAGGCACATGAGTAACTGGTAAAAAGTGACTTTCAGAATTGGAGAGATTTTTATTGACCGTCATGGTTACTGCCCAAGTTATGTATTTTATTTATCTGCCTGTTACAGATTTGCAAGAGTCTTAATTGCTTAAAAAGGTATAAATGTGAATCAGCCATTTAAAGGCTGCATCTAATATCTAACATAATGTACAGCTAAACTGCCAGGAAAAAAGTTTCCGGGGCAAGTACTGTGTGGAAAGCAACTCCATACTATGTTGTGTAACAAATTGGTTTATCTTCCTGTGCCATGTCATTGGTAAAGGAATGGCAGTAAGAATTGTATACTTAATTCAAATTTGTATTTCTGCTGTAATTATATATATTTCTTAGGGCTCTTCGTGTTTTGAAAACGGTGCGGGCCTAGCACAGCACTTCTCTGCTCTGTCTTAAAGCTGCCTGACCTTTCTCAGGGTTCCTCATGAGAGATGCTGCTCTTGCTGCTGCTTAAAGAAGCCACTCAAGGAGGGTCATGTTTTCTCCCCAAGCTGGCACCAAAGTCAGGCTGCTTTAATGAATAATAAAGAAGTGATGCACACCTCTGATATTCAATCCTGGAAAATGTGGGAGCTTGCTGTGGCTGTTAATGTACTTTAAACTTCAATACAATACAAAGCTAGGTTTACTTAACTCTATTGATTTCAGTTAGTTTACACATTCTTAAGGCAACAGTCCTGTGCAGTCTAACCCGGGACTAAGCCATTCTGGACACAGTAAGACTTAATTCTGAGTAAGCATGCATATAGGATTATGCTATGACTCTGGAATGGCAGCCTTTGTTTCTGAAATTTTGCATGCCTTATTCAACCATCCCACTGAAAATGATTTCTATGAAGAAGGACCAAGGCTATATTGATAACTATATTAAATGAGGCCATTAGTTTCAATGGAACTTAGTGTTACACAGGATTTCAACTAAAACAGCTTAATGAAAGAATACACTCTAGAATAAATAAGTGAATAATAAAATTTAATAACCTTATGTGAGAACTGGGTCATCTTAGTTATGAATCCAGGGTACTGGAACTCTTTGGCTCTAAGATATTTCCACAGATGTATAGATGGAATGTCAAATTTTTAAAAGGATTTTGTCAAACTGCGTATTTATTGGATCACAGAAGAAAATAATGACCATTTGTTTATTTATTTATTTATTTATTTCTGAAATTTATATGCTGCCCAGTCCCAAGGGACTCAGGGTGGCGTACAAAATTAAAACAATAATATGACAATAAAACAATAAAATAAATACATTCATACAGCGTGTCCGATCATATCCCCCCCCCCCGGGGACATCAGCCCCAGGCCTGCCGGAACAGGAGAGTTTTAATGGCTTTCTTAAAGGCCAGCAGGGTGGGAGTAGTTCGAACCTCGGGGGGAAGTTGATTCCACCAGGTCGGAGCTACCACAGAAAAGGCCCTTCCCCGAGGGCCCGCCAGCCGACATTGTCTGGCCAACGGGACCTGAAGGAGGCCCAATCTGTGATCTTTCATCCAGCAAAATATTTATGATTACCTTAACAATGCATAATGCAAGCAGGATTGGGCCCCAAAGTTTCAATCTAAAGAAAGTGAATTGAATCGCTTTCTATTAGAATCAATGGGATAGCTGTAGTTAGTTTAAGGCTTATTCATTTAACTGAGGAAATTGCTGTTAATATATTCTAGGCAGTAAGTTTTTAGCATATTTTTGCAAAATATATATTTTGTTAAACTGAATGGAAAATAGAAGGTGGCAAAAGCATACCTGGTGATGGCCAGGTACTAATTCATAGGGCATAATTTCCAGTTTAAAATATGGAAGAAAAGCAAAAGAACAATAAATAGAAATATCTTAGTCCAATTTAAACAAAAAGCTTGCATGAAAAGTGTTGGTACAGTATTTTCCCATTATGGCCAAAGTATCAGTGTTAAATAAATGCAAGCATATTTCAACTCTTTATTGTACCTGAATTAAAGGGCCCCAATATAAAATGATAATTATCTCACATAACTTTTAGAGAATTGTGGCTGTTTGGGGCTTTTATTGAATAATCCACAAAGAAAGCAATAAAAAATATACTATTGACTTTGCTGTTAATAATCTTACCTGAAGGACAGTTTTTCAGATAGTATTTGTTGCTTTGTATCCTAAGCAAATAATACTCACTGACTATGTTAGATATCTGCAAATGGGTTTATTATTGCTGTATTGAGAGAACTTAACTAATGTCATTTAGCAGACAATTGTAACCAAGGATGGATTCTATTTGGAATATTCTCCCAAGCCATTACTGTCTTCTAATAGAAGCTGTTACATTATTTCCTTTGTTTCTATTTTTAAACACAGTATTTTGTGATATTAATAGAATTCTGGAGTTTTACACAACTTCAGGATCTGGCCTTCTCTGGCGTAAATCCTAGAAACTACTATTAGGGTTTTGTTTGTCCAAGGAAAAGGTTGTGCATGAATAACCCAAGAGAAAATTAAGAGCTGAGGCTTTTTTTTCTCCTTAAAGATCATAGAAATTAGTCATGTAATAATTATATCTCATTTAGTTCATAAGCTCTCTTTGTGAATGAAGCGTGCTGGGTTCTGCTTTTTTTTTTTTTTCCATTTACCTTTTAGATTGGAGCTGTTATAGCTATGCATGCTTCTTTGTCAGATAGAATGAATTCCTTTCTGGAATCTTGAGTTGGGTTTGGGTTTATCTGAATGGAATCGGCCAATTTATGAGGAGTGAGGGGAGGTTTTCGTTCAGAAATGAATTAAGTATTTACTACATTGTCTCCCTTTTCCCCCTTCCTTTCTTTCTCTCTTTATTCCTCTAGGTCCAGGTCTGGCCTTCATTGCGTATCCAAAAGCTGTGTCCATGATGCCACTGCCAACTTTTTGGGCTATTCTTTTCTTTGTTATGCTTCTGTTGCTTGGCCTGGACAGCCAGGTGAGTAAGTGGTAGTAAATGTAATATTTATGGCTTTTAATAGGAAAAACTGTACATAAATATAATTATTATTATATTTTTTTGTTCTGAAGTGTTGATCCAAAGAAGAATCGCTTGTCTTTCTTCCTATTAAGATTAATCAAGAAAAGTGACAATGTTATTCATTTAACTGCCTCTGATCATGAAATTTCAGCATAGGTTTTATAATGGGAATCCTCAAAACCTCTTGAAATGGGAGACACTAGTGGAATTCTGAGCATTTGGGGGGGGTGATTACAAAATGACTATAGGCAGACGCACAAAATGCCTGCTACAAGGCACATCAGTTAATTTCCAAATGCTTACCGGGGGGGGGGGGAGACCAGTTACAAAATACTGGTTTAATATAAAGGTGCCTACTAAGCTCTCTAGTTTTTGCCTCTGCTTAGAGCAAGCATACTGGCATGTCTTTATTTACCTCTTTTAACTCTACTTATTTCTGCCCTTTGTTGGGACAATTGATGCAGCTTCAAAACAAAGTGTTAAAGCTATAAATAATAACATTGGAAATATGATATTGGAAGCTGAAACTTTATTTTACTATTTCCTCCCTCCCTCTCACCCTCTCGTTCATATTAATGCATATAAATATAATTAAAATAATCTAAACTTTAGAAAAAGGCACAGAAGGTGTCAAATCCAACAGGGTGTCACACTGGGGATTCTACCTCCACAACATAGATTTTATTACTGCATATTTTGTAATGTATACCCCTATTTATTTATAAAAAAGATACTTTTATAAAACTATTAAAGGACAGACTAAGCCTGAAAAGTGCCACATACATTGGAATGTACAGACACATACACAGTAATTTCTTCCTCCCCTTCTCCAAGTCTATCAGTCTGTCACAAATGTGCTTATTTCTCATACTCTTGTCACTTCCTTGGTTCATTCCTGCCTTTATGTATTTTGCTTCTTAAAATGTTTAGGTAAATCCAATGGAATAGGAATAAAATTCAGAGTAAAAATGGAGGCGTGCCCAGGTTGCTCTTTCTTCTCGTAGCCATTTAATTCAAAGGCCTTGATTATATGTGAATCCATATGCACTGGATATTTTTGCCTGTCCTCAACAATATGTTTTCTGGGAGACTGACTTCTCAAGGCCTTTTTATGTAACACAAAGAAATCTGTTAATAATCTCCAGACTATTACAAGTCACACAGCTGTCCTAGGATTTTAGAGAGGACATCTTTGAAATAATGGCTTAAGATTTTAAACCAACAAACTCCTAATTGTTATTTGGGAAAATAGTTAAAATGTTGCATTAATCTACTAGCCTGGGGCAGAAACTTTATTGAATTCAAAACCTCTCATATGGTGGAGATTAGAAGAGTTTCCCTTCTGGTTGTTGTTTACTTAATCTCATAATTTGGCAAAGCATTTCATTTGTTCTAAATGGTTCTTGGGGGTTTAATCTTTGAATGCCAGTGAGTGACTTTTAATCACTTCCAAATTGAATGTTCAGACATCCTCAGAGCTGTGGTTCTGCAACCAAGTACTTATGTAAATTAAAGGTTGCCTGGTAATGTTCAGTCATTTCAGTTCAGGCTCACTGTGTCAAATAATTAAAGCTAATTGGAGCACTTAATGTTTTGTTTGCTTTTGGAGCCATGTCAAGCTGGATTTTGGAATGCTACAGCAGCTTAGGAACAAACTGGATACAGTTACATGGCAGGAGAAAAAGAAAAATCAGAATTTCTTAAGGGCTAAAATCCCAGATTTCTAAGGATTATTAAGAAGCCATACAAAGCCAAATGTTGATTGGCTGTAGAAGCAAATATGAAATTAAGGACAATAAGGGAATATGCTCACTGTAATGAAATAATAGACAAAAAATACAAGTTATGGAAGAATGTCAGCTCACAGAAGCATTTTAGAACTGCCTCTATGTGATATTTGCTTACTTTTAAAAATGTAATACTAAACTTCTCTCTGTAAAGTGTGATTTATTATTAAATTACTTACATGAATAGAACATTTACTAAAAAAAGAATCACAAATCTCTGTTGGGTTCTTTTTACTTAGTATACAAAGATGGTTTATTTTTACTAACTGAACCACAAAACAAGACAAAAGCTAAAAGATTACAGATTTTAAAAGGGAAGGGGTTTTCTTTTTTAAAAAAGGGATTGTATAATGCTTGCATGTGTATTTATATCGGGTGAGCATTTTGAGCATCTATATTCCATACTTCTACCTAGTGCTAACTTTTATTTTTCTAATAATGGCTTTTGTTGTTATTGCCCATCTTGCTTTGTTTTTATATTAATATATCATAGCTCTATTTTATTAAACATTAATATAGTTAATTAGAAGAGTAGAACAACTAGAAATATCTTAAGATTTTAATAGGTTTGGATTTACAAAGAGTGTATATATGAAGTGTTTGTACAGCTAGTCATCTATTTATAACCAATTGTTTAGTGACCATTCAAAGTTACAACACTGAAAAAAGTGACTTTTGACCCTTTTTCACACTCTTGACCATTGCAACATCCCCATGGCCATGTGATCAAAATTCAGACATTTGGCAACTGGCATGCATTTATGATGTTTGCAGTGTCCTGGGGTCATATGATCACCTTTTACAAACTTCTGACAAGCAAAGTCAGTTTGGAAGCCAGATTCACTTAACAACTGCAGTGATTCACTTAACAACTGTGGCAAGAAAGGTCATAAAATGGGGGCAAAACTCATTTAACAGCTGTCTTGTTTAGCAATGGAAATTTTAGGCTCAATTGTGTTTGTAAGTAGCCCTAAAATTTTCCCTTAATTTAACATCTCATCATGATTTATATTATATTTTTAGCAGGGAAAATGGAAGCCAGCTTTCTTAAATGTACAGTTGAAAGGGACAGATGAAAATAAGGGAGCTTTTCATAGGACTTCTTTTTTGAGGATGTCTGATTCATGCTAGAAGGAAATAAGAGGATAGAAATATTTTTCTGTTAAGAAATTATGAAAACCCACTGTCATGCAGACACTACATGGAAAACAGTTTATCAAGTTCCTTCCAAGAATTACTTGGTTTTTCCCTGGAGACTCTACAAACAGACCTATCTCTTTACTATCTTATTTCTCCTTTTGTTCATAAGTTTTATGCTTGCAGTAACTGAACACACATCTAATTAGGTCACAGTGTTTCTCAGCCTTGACCATTTTAAGGCATGTGGACTTCAACTCCTAGAATTCCACAGCCAGCATTGCTGGCTGTGGAATTCTGGGAGTTGAAGTCCACATGCCTTAAAATGGTCAAGGTTGAGAAACACTGAATTAGGAGGTGAAAGGGAAATCAGTAATCCCACGAAGAGCTTATTATCAGCTCCAGTCTTGAATATAGAAACATAGTATATACAGTGCTATGTTAATAAATGGTGAATACTAACTTTTTTACAAGAGATATATTTTTACACAAGAATAAAATAATACATTGCATTACCCCACTCATTTTTTATTCTCCCCTACAGTTTGTTGAAGTTGAAGGGCAGATCACATCGTTAGTTGATCTGTACCCATCCTTCCTAAGGAAGGGTTACCGACGGGAAATCTTCATCGCTATAATCTGTTTCCTCAGCTATCTTCTGGGACTAGCTATGGTGACTGAAGTAAGTAATTGGCTGGTGTTGCTTTTCTTCTTCTTCTTCTACTCAAAGAAGTTACAGTGCAAGGCTGTCATCCTAGTGTAATGGTAAAACAAGTGCTTTGCATAGGGAAGCTGCCAGGAGATGCTCCTTGCCATCTTTATTTAAAATGATTAGGTGTTGTGAAACACATATTCTGCCGCAAAAAACCTGGAGAGCTTCTGCCCAAATAAACAGGAGAAAGAAAAAGAAGGCTTCAGAGAATTATTCTGCAAACAATTTAAGCCCCTCTGTACGGTCTTCTAAATTTAGCACATGTTTCAGCCTAGATTCGTGACGCTTCAAA
This sequence comes from Crotalus tigris, assembly GCF_016545835.1. NCBI lineage: Eukaryota > Metazoa > Chordata > Lepidosauria > Squamata > Viperidae > Crotalus > Crotalus tigris. The sequence goes on along the minus strand of NW_024097742.1, from coordinate 1,360,752 downwards.
TTTTATAGTGTCACTCTGCTATGATGAAGCATTCTATTTCTGCAAAACTGTGCTCAACTGGGCAATATGCTACATTCTTGTGTGTGAGGTAAGAGATATGAAAAGAAGCTAATTAAACATAAAACATGAAAAATGATGGCTCTCTCATATTCAGAATGTTGTAACTAGGCATTCTCGATAATGTCATGCATGAAAGAAAATAACATGATTTAGGAAAAGAAATCCATCATCCTTATATTGGGCAACTTTTGGTGAGTTTTACCTAAGTATTATATTCAAGACTTCAATTGTCTTCAAGACTCAGTTCCTTCCTTCTATCATGTTTCTATAAATGGTGCCCTAAAAAAACACAGTTTAAGCAGCAGTATTAGAATGGTGTTAGTCAAGTGGCTTAATTTTATTTAGTCATTGTCTCTTTCAAAATGCCTTCTAGAATAAAGAAAGAGTGCAGGTTTTAGGAAACACATGAGTGTATACTTTTTGATGTCCAAAGAGTTGACTAGTAATTGTATTTGCTGGCAGGAAATTTTGTGAATAGTGAGTTAAAGATATGTCACTTTATTTTTTTACAATGAATGTTTCTTGTGTATCTTTGTGTTGGTATATTAATACCAATCGGGGTTCATTTTGTCCTTTTTCAGGGTGGCATGTATGTGTTTCAACTCTTTGACTACTATGCAGCTAGTGGTGTATGCCTTTTGTGGGTCGCATTCTTTGAATGCATTGCTGTAGCCTGGGTTTATGGTAAGTTGGGAATTAAGTTCTGATCTGACCATTTCCACACAGCAGCATTGAAAGCTACAGGGATCTTGCAACACTGTAGTATATTTATTAGAGTCAAACAGAATTAAAGGACAGAGAGATGAAACGTTACAGGCCAAGGAAGGAATTTATTACATGGCTTCTCTGCATAGTGGGGATTCAGCCAAGTACTTCAAAATTCTTGGAAAACATTCTCACTTGACCTTCAAGAACTGAGTTCATTGCTTTCCTCTTTCTTGTAATGCTTCATTTTAAGGCTGTAAAAGTCCACCTCGCCATCTGAAGTCATAAAAGGACAGATTTTAGGGGCCAAGAACTACAGTGTTTTTTTCCCCTATTGCTTTTATCTGCTTGGTACAAAGAATAAAGCATCTATAGAACAATTTAAGTAGCAATGCCGTAAACACTGGCTGTATGATGCCATCATTTTTATTTCACAATATCTGGTTAGTTGTATCAACTGCACAAGGAGATAAATAAAGGAAGTCCTTTCCAAATTTAAGAAGATCAAAGCTCAGGAGAACAAAGGTATAGAAGACAAAGCAAAAAAATAAAGGCTTTCAGGAAGCTTTTCACACTCCCAACATAGTAAATGCATTTCTCCTTGAAAATCTAGCGTAGCTGTAGAGCAGACATGTCAAACACAAGGCCCAGGGGCCGGATGTGGCCCGCAAAGTGGTTTCATGTGGCCCAAGAAGCCATTCTAGAAACAGTGAGAGAACAGCCACTGCTGCCTTGGCCCTGGTCCAGGCTGGCCGGGAGCCAATGTACAATTTTGTGGTGGTCATGTTGGCACTCGCTCTGGTGGGCCATGCCTTGGCACTTGCCCCGGTCCCACCCCCTTCTGCCCAAGACCCTCAGATCTGTCCCACTCCTGCCCAGGCCCCCATAGGCACCCTTGACATAAATGATGTAGAACTGGCCACGCCCACCCAGTAGGCCACACCCACTCCACACCCACCCAGTAGGCTGCACCCACTCTGGCCACACACCCCCACCCCCCCTAGGACAACTGCAATGCTGATGCGGCCCTCAGTGAAATTGAGTTTGATACCCCTGCTGTAGAGTATACATAGGCAGAATATGCAGAGTAATACAATTTCTTTCTTCTGTGTTGAAACTCTAGGCGCTGACAATTTTTACGATGCCATTGAAGATATGATTGGTTACAGGCCTGGTCCTTGGATGAAGTGGAGTTGGATTTTAATCACACCAGTTCTCTGCGTGGTAAGGATGGACATGTCTTTGCCTACACTTGATTTAGAACATTTTTGTGAGTCTAGTTAGCTTTTTGCTCCTTGCATTGTCTGAAAAGAAATAAGATTGAATAGATAAGTGTTTAATGAGTAATGTGTCTAATGTGTAAGCTCTTCATTGATTACAAGATTTTTACTGACCTGTAACTGGCTTCTATAGCTGACATGTTACCTTTATCATTAAAGGAACAATTTTGAGGTGAAGGATGGGTTCATATAACATTTTGAAAACGTGTAGTTAATAGCATCCATACTGAATGTTTGTGTGGGCATTGTTTAATTTACAAATTGGTTACCACTGTGATGGTGGCCAATGACAGCAGTATTGCACAGTCTAACTCTGCCCACAACCTGGAGTTTGTTCCTGATGGGTTCAAGGCTGACTCAATCTTCCATCCATCTGAGGCCGGTAAAATGAGGATCCAGATTGTTGGGAGCAATAGGCTGACATTGTAAACTGCCCAGGGAGTGTTGTAAAGCACTATGGGGGAGTGTATAAGTCTAAATGCTATTGCTATTGCTATTTTTGTCTTTTTATTTCTGGATATGCTGGCCATTTCCAAACAAAATACTGGACCATGGCTACCTACTATTTTTTTCTAAAAACACCTAAGAAACTGAGATGTATTTGAAACTAAGGAACCTATGTGGAATGAAGAGTGTCTGACACTTTCCATGCTTGAATTAAAAGAATCTTCTGAAATAGTCAGATGTGGCAGAGTCTGTGCCCACAGATCCCAAGTCACCTGTCTATTAAAATCTTGAAAGACCCTTTTTTGAACCAGTTTTTCTTTGGAGGTAAAGCAAATAGCCGCCAGAATAGTGAGCATCCACATGGTGAAAGTCCCTTCCCAATACATTTTCCCTCTCTATTCATTATATTTGAGAAGTAAACAAAACCCATTGATTTTAAGTAGGAATGCCCAACCATCCCATTATTCTCCTCTCCAAAGCTGAGAAAATAGTTCATTTGTAAAAAGGTGTTGGAGGACTGCAAGGCCTTCCCTGCTGTCCCTGCTATCACCTAACTGAAAAATATACTATGTGAGAGGGCAAAAGGTAGACACAGCAATCAATGCATCATAAGCTCTTCCAAAGCTGGAGAGTGGGTTTTGAAAGAGCCTGCTGTGGGCAAGGATTATATGAATGGCAAGGACATCTGGAAATTTGAATTTAATCCTCATGGGAGGAAACAGTCTATCGTGGCTGTTATAAGGTAGCTTGTCTTACAGTAAATTGGTACTTTAGTTGGTGAAAACCACAGTGGTAGCCATTTTTAAAATGCAAAAGTATCCACAAGGTTCTTCTGTCAGAATGCCAACTACAAGCTCTCGAAATTGTGATTGTAGCCACTGGACCAAAAATGTACAGTGGTAGCTGGAAAAGAAATGGGGGAGGGGGTTCATTGTTGATTAGAAATTAAGGTAACAGCTGCATACGAGACACTTTGCAAGCAAGAACCTGTATCAAGCTTTCAGTGCCATCACTAATTCTTTTTGCGATAATTCAGAGATTCTTTTAATTGCATGTTTTAATCATCTCACTGATGGCTGAGTTGTTAACCAGCTGTTAACTAAAATGGCAGCATATTTTTTAACAGCTATAAAGCTGTTTGTGGAAAAGATGTCCTGCGTGTGTGTAAAGATTGCATTTGAGAAGAGTTGTAAACTTCTGTTTTTAAAGACATTGGCATTTGTGGAGCCTCAGTATTTTTTTTTAAGTCAGTCAGGCATCAGACTTATGCATATTTGTCAAAAACATCCTTTGCCCCAAATACAATAACTAGAACAGCTGACTAGATCGGGTGACATGTTATGCAACTCAAGGTAAAACAAATAAGCAGTGTTATGGACATATAAAAGACCTTTCTTCTTTGTGGTGTGTGGTAACACTACTCAAGTTAATTTTCATACTTTATTGCACACCATAATTATTTATACTTGCTGTGAAACTTGAATATTGAAGGAACCAGGAAAACAAAACTGGCTCAGCTAACTTTTTGTTTGAAATTCCTGTAGCATAACCCTGAGGTTTTTAAAGTACAATTTTATGGATATTTTCTTTCCTCATTTAAAGATTAATTCATTCCTAAACTTTTGTAAGAATTAGGGAGGTAAGTTCAGAGGCCCAAGACTTTAAGAAATACTGCCAACACTACCAAAGTAAAACGACTATGAAGACTTAGGAATCAAAAAGAGACCCCTCCCCCCCAAAACCCGTCTGTCCTTGAAAAAAAAAGTTTATTGTCAGTTTCATTTTCCTTTCATTAGACTAATCACAGATAATGCAAATCAAAGCTGGGTAAGTCTTAATAATATTTGGGAACTAAGGCCACAATAGATACGTAATGAAGTGAGGGGGGAGGAGCCAAGATTTTATACTTTTCCTTGGGTTTTAAGGACTTTTTTTAAGAATGGCATTTGGATTATTTTAGAGTTTTACATTATCGTTCACATTTTGCCCTCTAAAAATTCTGTTGATTTCAACAATCACAATTAAAAAGGCTCCAGGGAGCTCCCACAAGGTGTTTGGTGATTCATTCCACTATATAAATTGTTGTTTGAAGAAAGCATTGTTTCATGTGCTTCAATCTCTTTGCTTTATTTTTTCCTCTGACACACAGGGGTGCTTCATATTTTCTCTAGTCAAGTATACCCCTCTGACCTACAATAAGGTCTACATCTACCCTACGTGGGCAATCGGTCTGGGTTGGATACTTGCTCTTTCATCTATGATCTGCATCCCATTGGTTACAGTTATCCGTATCCTGCAGTCAGATGGCTCTCTCCTTGAGGTAAATCCAAAACAACTATCAACTACCAGAACTTTTAAGCATTCAAACAGATGATTTTCTTTGCAGCGGTCTTTCTGATCCCTTAACACAGCAGTTCATCCAGGGCCGGCATGTAATTTCTACACCTACAAATATGTTCTCAGTCATTCATTTCAGCAGATGTGGTTATTGTACAGGCACTGTTTTGATACATTTTTAGTTTGTTTCTCTATTGAACAGAACAAGATTCGATAACATTTTGAACATCTGTCTTTTGATCATATTCACTTATTAGAAAAGATTGCTGAAACAAATTCAGCAACTGGTTGGTTGTAAAATGGAATATAGACAGGAGAGTTTAAACATTGGTATGATGCTAAATAACAAATTAGATTCGTATCACTAGAATTGTAAACCTTCTATCCCAGATTATTTTCCTAAAGCAGAGACTTTCAACTTTTTCAGCGCTAATAGTGCCTATGTCTTCAGCGAGGAAATGTCTATTATTATTTTTTTTGAAAACCTGTCTTTGAATAGTAGCATACCATAGCAAGTCACTCCCAAGGCAGAACCATGATCTAGAACTTGATCCCTATCCAGTAATCAGTGTGCTTCGCATAGCTTTTGTACTATATCATATTTTCTCATATAAAGAAGATTACATAAAAAGTACTATGAGTACATAGTATCATAAAATCAATGTGCAAAAAAAAAGTATATACAGTTATATAGAAGCTAATCATTTATTTGCTTTCTATGTTCTGGAGCCAGTTTGTATCCTTTCAGCTTCATGAACAACATTTTCTTCAAAAGTGGTTTGCCCTTGGCTGAGAAAGAGGGACTGATCCAAAGTCACCCAGCTGGTTTCCCACCTAGGGCTGGACTGGAAATCACAGACTCCCAGTTTCTAGCCTGGAGGCCTTAAACCACCATACCAGATTGACTCCTTTATATAGAAGCTATTCATTGCCATGAAGTCACAGAAAAGTTAGGATAAATTTTGATAGTAGATTTCAAAAAGATTTCCAAGATCAGGAAGTCCTATGGTATTTTCGGGTAACACACATCTCTCCTTATGCACACTCCATAAAAGTTGCACATTTCATTTGTATCATGCACAGAGTGGAAGGAGCTGATTTCATTAGATGGGGAGCCATCTAGTGGAAATTTAACCTCCTTCCTTGCATTATTTTCCTAACTGGCCTCCCCGTTTATATTACTGTACACTTTCCTAATGATAAGATCAGCTTTCTCATCCTAGCCTGGTAAGGGGGTAGACAGTGGCTTCTGGGATCAAACCATATCCAATTGGGATCAAACCATATCCAATTGCCAACCTCTATAAATATAGTGCTTGATAATGGTCACACTTTGGTTTGACTAACCATCTGAATCAGAATCCTACTACTGTTTGAAGTATGTGATTATAAACTAAGGAAAGCTGCTTATCCAACCTCTTGCTCTATTTCCCCAATGGACAGTCAGTCTATTGGACATTCATAAAGAAAACAATTTGAAAATAGTAATTTTAATCAAACTGAAATGGTACTTCTTGACTTGCAAGGAAGGATAACAATCTCATATTCTATTGCATGGTAAATAGCTGTCATATTTAATAATATGTACGGTACTTTTTGGAATGGAACATCAGTGTGCAGCTTACTAAAGCAGCCATATCTTTTTCATGGCTGTCTGAATTTGGAAAAAGCAACAGCCAATAACTACTGTGTTTAAACTTTGCTACATTCCTAAGTACCTCTTCCTATTGAATCCAAAATAGGTAACATCTTGACTATTTAATATAGACTTAGCCTCCATAAATTTGGAAGTCTCTTCATTTCCATGTACGCTTTTCTCCCTAGAGGGTGAAGACAATGGCTGCTCCTCGTGAGATCACGCGGTGGGACAAAGAAGCCGAGGTTGCTGCCACGTTCGGCCCTCCTGGCCTGGTCAACGGAGAACTGGTCAAGAAGCCAAGTCATGTCATCGTGGAGACAACAATGTGAGCTCTCTCTATGAGAGGAGGACACCTGCTTTAAAACTGCTGTTTACTAACCATAGAATCTTTCATAGGACCAGGTTTACAGAGCTTTATATTTGCACTAGGGTTATTTTTATTTCTCATAGAGAAAGTAATTTTTTGTGTGTTTGGTTTTTATTTTTTAATATTTTGTAAAGTAAATCACAGCAGATGGCTGTCCTGCTCTATTTAGAAACAGAGCTTTCGTATCAAATTAGGCACACTGCAGGAATTTATCTTCTGTTTTCCACATAGCATATCTAACTAACTTTTATTCATACTGCTACGTTACTATTTTTAGTTGATATTTCTTGCCAACAGTATACCCAGGCGCAATCCTATGCAACACTGTCTTGCAAATACGCCTCAATGAACATAATGGGACTTAGTTCTGAGTAGACATATGTAGGATTGCGCTGATACGTATGCATACATGTGCACATATACAAGCTTTAGATTTCTCTGAGTGTTGATGTGGTTGGGAACAGGGTAGTGCAAAATTTCATTTTGGACTTTTTTTAACCAAAAAAAAAAAGCTCTGGCATTTTAGAAACTGGTTTTTAATTAACGGTGTGGCACTATCTTCTTCTGGTAGAAGCAGGTAGAATTAAAGGAAAAGTACATGTTTTTATGTTGCTGTGAGCCATGTGGGAATGTATTTATGTGATAATTGGAAGCTGCAATATTGTAGCTGCAATTGTTGTATGCCACCCAAAGTAATTTTTTTTATGAGATGGGCGGCCATGTAAATTTGATAAATGAATAAATATAAGAGGGAGTTGGAACCAGGGGAATAATCTGAGCAGCTTGTGAACAGGCTCTAAGAAGTTGGCAGAATCATTCTTGCTGGAAAGCATTTTAACTGATAATCTTTTGGAAGAATTGATTCTACATTCATAAGAAATTTCTATGCAGACTTAAATACAGATTGGAGTACGGTTGAGTTTCTTTTAGATTTAAAGAGTTGATGTAAAATGCTGGTAAGCCTGAATCTGTCACCTAGTGTTATCTCACTCTTAGACAGAAATGTAAATTTGACAGTGTAATCATATAACTAAAGAATATATAAACTGGCCCATTGTTGTATTCTGCACCTGAGAAATAAGTCATTTGGACTTTGATTTTGTTAGAACATTAAGTTAGTGTCAGAAAACCCTTTACATAATGCTACATTTACAAAGATGCTGCAAATCATATTTAAAGTCATACATTTGCCAAACTTTATCTTTGTTAGAACGAAAAAAGGAGTGGTGGGCCTGTATCGTACCAGTCAGCTAAGTTGCATAGTGTTGAGTGCAGATGCAGAAAAAAGTCCACTAGAACCTATTGATGAAGCTACTGAAACAAGAAAGCACAGAAAGAAAAAGGAGAAAGAGAAAGAGTAAATAGACTGATATTCACAGGGTTAAACTGACATTTATATCCATTGATCCAAGGAAACACAAGAAGATCAAGTAAGTTATACATTTATTTTAGACTGAACGGAAGTTTTATTGGCAAGTTAAGTTCCCCACTTTTTCCAGAATGAGGTTTTGCCTCTGGAAAACTCACCCCAAATCCTGCAGAACGTTTGTTTTCAACCTTCATTGAGTAGTGGCTCAATCCTTTTCCATATGGGCATTGATCTTGGGGGAAGAGTGCCCCCTTTAAGCTTTATATTGGTAATAAACACAATTTGAGCAGGATTGTGAGCCAGAAATCGCAAAATCCCTTTCTTTTGTAATCTCTGCTGATTTTTTCTGTCAGTGACAGAAACTGTAGTTGAAACTGGAACTTAGCCAGTGTTTGAAAACATTCCTATATGCTTTAAGAAAAGAAAGAAATTAAGAATCAGTTTGTGTCTTATGCTGTCTATGGCCACTGCATATGTATTATGCACATACTTGTTATGTTAGGTTTTATATATATACATATATAAACACTATAAATAAAGGACCAAAACAGTTATTTCAGGTGTCTTGTTTAGCTAATATATGTTTGTGGATGGAATCTGTGATTTATTTTATTTGAGGGAACACAGCTTGCAGTATATGCAGGTGGCCATGAATGGAAATGCTTTGCTTTCTTGTTACCAAGAGCTGATAAGTAAACACTTCCAGAGTACAAACCCTTTGGAAATTGTTTATCTTCCTACTGTACTGAAAAATGGCCAGTAAAAAGGTTAGTTACAAAATAAGCAAGGAAGCCAAGAGAAAGCTACTGTTTGCTTTGTTTTCTAATCCTGCAAAGCCAAAGATGCAGGGCATTGGTATCACAAACTCCATTGCATTCCAGATAGGACTGCAACTTAATTAAATGAAGCACAAGTCACTGGTATCATTGAAGGCAGCGAGAAATTAGGATGAAGGCAAATCTTAACAGTTCGTTCACTTGACTTCCCTGGTGCATTTTACATGCAATATTTTGCTAGTTTCAAGAACAGCCACTGAACCAAAAGCAGATATATCAACCAAGGGGATAATCTAAAGCAGATAGCATGAGAAGATGTATTTCATGAAAAAAACAGAGAATCGGTCCCACACTATAGACTTCCATCTAAGAAAAGTAGTACCCAACCTATTTCAAGGTTAAATTCTGTGATCAGAATCGGTTCCTTCCAGCTAAACAGGTTTTCTAATCATGACCTGAAGTCATGAAGGACTCTTACAAGAAAAAAAATAAATAAATTGTCACATAAGATTTAGCCCATCAACCTTCAGTTTTTGTTTCAAGGATCATATTTTCATAGAGTAAAACTTGTGAATAATAGAATGTGTTATATCTGAATGTTAAGAATAAGTTCTGCTGAATAAGGCCAATGGATGGGAGGGGCTGGGGCAGGGAAAACTATTAATCGTTTGTATTTTCTACTTATTTATGACTGCAAAACGATTGATTTTTTTTCTAATTCACTTTGTAGAATTGTGTGGCCTATTTTATCCATCATTTGTAATGAAGTTAAATATTCAGTATTGTGACTAACTTGTGGGTGAACTGGTTTGGCTATAGGGGTGGGGTGGGGATATTCTTAATGTTTATTCAAAGAAATTGTTGTATTTCCAAAAAAGGAGGGGTGGGGACTGGGAAGAACATTAGAGTAGAACAATTTGTTGTCGTGGAAGTATGGCTTGTTTCCTAAACTGCTCTAGATATGCATAAGGCAAAAAAGTTTATAACAGGTTTAAATGGGCATTTGCTAATGTCTAGTCAAAACAGTTGGACATAACCTGTGTTTGCAATTGGCCATTTCAGCCTTGTTTCCAATCAAGGCAGGCTCTTTAGATGTCTGGAAATGGGTCTTTCTCTTCATCCAATCTTTCAAGCTGTCAACATTTTCAAAAGTAGCTATAGTACTAATGGAAGGTATGGTTAAATAATTGCATAAGTAATTCACAATTTCACAATATATTGCCTTTAGACATTTGTACTTGTTTATAATGAAACTAAACTTACTAGGCAGAGTATCAGTCCAGCTGAAAACTTAGTGGAAATAAATGATTTGACTAAGAATTGAATGGCCATGGAGGCAGGAATAGAGATACGTTGTGAAGAGGGAGAAGTGGAGAACAGATGATTTCTAACCAAAGAAAACCTAAAATTCTGGCAGGCTTCATTTTATTTATTTATTTATTTGCTTTTGTGGTCATCATGAAATCTTCCATATTTACACAAAAGTAAAGTACCAGGACAATAAGTGAAATCTGCTTCTGAGACAACATGTAGATACCAGTGTTGTAAAAGGAAAGTTTGGAGAAGCTAGAAACATTTTGGAATTTATGATTGACAAGTCAGCTGCCCAGAGTGATTTGGTATGGGCTGGCTTAATAAATAGATAAAACAGTTGTCACAGCTTGCTTTAGCTAAGAGGGGCTAAGACCAGATTTTTTTAGTTAACCCAGTCACTTACTCCACAAACTCTTTAAATGCACAGTTGCTACAGATCTAGGCCAAAAATAAACAAAAAGTGATTGTCTACTGAAAAACAATCTTAATCCCCCGATGCACAATTTTTAATTGAATATTTCTAGCAATCAATCCAAAATTGAAAACTCACTTTTTAAAGTTTTTTATATATCCTAAGCTGAAGTATCTTCCCTTGCTGAAAGCAAATCAGGAACACTTCAGCCCTTTCACCAGTCTTGACCAAATATCTAGTTGAGTCATCAATCTCTCTACTCCCTTAAATTTGCCCCATAGTAAAGCCACTGATAGAATCCAAAGTCTTGCTCAAAGTATTAAGTAATCTTGATAAACCTAAAGGACGACTTTTGCAGATCTATAATGGTCTACCAAAAAGGATTACACTCTTAAATGCTAATCAATTGGCAGGGAAAAATCACATAATGTTCAATCACATAACGTTCATACAGTTCCATCTACGGCATTAGTATATTCCATCAGCCCATGTCCAGCTTTCTATCCTGTTTAAAAGGAATAGCAGCCTGCATTTAAGCTAAATTACTTTGATTCTGCTATTCAGGAGAGGTGGAAAAGAAAAATGCAATATGCATGCTCTTTTCAGGAAAGAAGATAAGGCCATGCACTTTATGAATGTAATATGCTTCTGAGACATAATGTTTCTATCTGTAGAATTAGATCAGAAACTTAGCTTTACACAATTGCATCCAAATCTTTGGAGAAGAATCAGTATTTTTCCACAGTAAGATGTGGCAAAAGGAAAATAATATGTTATCTAAAAACATAGAAGTTGACATTTGCAGATTTCAAAATACACACTGTGCAGGTTTGGCCAAAGAGAATACTTGTTCCAGAGATCTACAGGCTCATTCTAAACATGTACTTGCAAACAAGCCATACCATGTTCAGTGGATCTTCCTTTCTAGTGACTATACTTAGGGCTAGAGCCCTAATCTTGCAGTTTGTGGCTGGGCTCAAGGAACATACAGAAAATGTCTAACCCACATTTGCCCAGTCCTGGTTATTTCAGAAGCCAAGTGGACTAAAATAGCTGTATTTCTGAAGATCCTGTTCTAGATTGCATAATTAACATAAGTTCTCTTGGGAGAGGGAATGAGATTGCATAGTTAACAAGCTGACTTGAGGACTAACAAACTCCCAAGTGACCCACTAATGATCAGCAACAGGTGTTACACAGCAACAGGCAGACACTGACATTGTAGCCAAATCATGTTAAGTGGCTGTGTCATTTGCTGGGAATGGAGGGAGTTGGATTGTAAATAACCAAATGCCAGCCTGAGATTGTTCACTAATGTCTCTTCCCAACAGACCTCAACCTGTCAGTGCTGTACTCTGATAAATTCACTGTTATACTAGAACGTTGTTGTGTCATTACTGTAGCTGTGCAGTTGCAATTATGAAAGGAATGCCACTCCAGAGGTTTTATGGTTATAAAATAAGGCAGACATCTTTATTTCTACTGAAAATGTTGGTGTGCATTTTTAATTCTGCAAATCCATACTTAATGACTACTAATGAGTAGCTGTGTGGATTAAGAGGACACTATCCTCTTTTTAAGAATAATTTTTAGAATAATTTTTTTAAAAAGACATTTTAAAACTGTCATCTTTGTTCCAGAAAGGAATATTTATATAGGAGTAAGAATTTGGCTTGTATTCAGCCCTGAAAATTAGGTGGTTTTTTTGGTATAGTATATGTATACAGTAAATGTTTGTATTTTGCAGTTTTATCCGTTTTGCTTTTTAGATAAATGAAATGGGTATCAATATTTTAAAGTCATTTTGCTTTTTTAAGATGAGTTTGTAATCATTGCAAATAAACAATAAAATCCTTTCATGTATAAAGTGAACAAATCATTCTTGTGGTTTTTTTTCTTCAAATGCCTTCAAGTAAGTTTTCATTTAGATACTTATATAAAGCTTAAATGCTATTCTACTGAGTACGATTAACATAAAAATGACATGTCTGCATCTTCACTAATTTATTAAATTGTGATCTGTGAGGCTCATTGATACAGTTTATTATTTAGGGTTTGTTAAAATATTTTATACCATATTTCTAACATTTTTATTAGAATTCAATAGATAATATTGAAAGAAAGAAATGGCTGTGATAGGGGTACATTTCTACCTATTTTGTTGACCAAGGAAAAGTGGATAGAGTTACTGAGATCCTCAAAAACAGACGTGGCGAGACGTATTGGGACTGTTTTGCCATTGCCGGCAATGGGGTGGGTGCGGCTTCTGGATGATGCGTCCGGCCCGTGGGCCGGCAGTTTGATACCACTGCTCAAAAAGAATACGGGAAGAACAGAAGACCATTTGTGAGGCCTCGCTGCACTTTAAGGATACAAATTATAGTGAAAGGTGATCAGTGCCATCACAGCAAATTTGCATTGTGTTATTTTCATGATCAGCAAAAGTAGTAAATCAATGGATGAAGCAGTGAAATTTCCCCCGACCCTTTCCTGTTAGAATGAGTCCAATCATGTTGGCACTGTCTTTTTAAAATTTTCATATGAATTTATTTTTTTTGCAAGAGTTGACAAAACCTGAACAACTCATCCCCATCTTAGATCAGAGATCCATACAGATAGTCCTCAATTTACAACCATTTATTTAGTGACCGTTCAAAGTTATAATGGCACTGATAAAAGTGACTTATGATCGTTTCCACACATATGACTGTTGCAGTATCCCATGGTCATGTGATCAAAATTCAGCCGCTTGGCAAGTGGCATGTATTTATTATGATGGTTGCAGTCATATGATCAACTTTTGCAACCCTCTGAAGCAAAGTCAACGGGGAAGCCCAATTCATTTAATAACCATCTTAATAACAGCTGCAATATGATTCACTTAACAACTGTGGCAAGAAAGAGGATAAAATGGGGGCAAAGCTCCCTTATCTGTCTTCCTTAGCAATGGCCTCAATTGTGCTCATAAGTCGAGGACTACTTGTACCAGTGTTTTTTATGCCAATGACAGCAATCCTCTCCTGTCATTTTATGCCAATGACAGCATGAAATGAAGTATTTGTTCTCTTGCCTAATATTGGAAGAAGAATTGGAGAAACTCATAATCAACTATAATATTAATTTCTTTCTTTTAAGCCAAGCTGTAGCCTGATGTTGCATTAATTGATATAATTTAATTTTTATTCAGTATTTTTTGAGTTAACCTAATTTATTATGCTGAGCTGTACCTGTCTGATTTATTACAAAGAATATACAACAGCTGTTAAGTAAATAAATAACGATTTTCTCTGAATAAACTACCTCCTATCAGCACTTGTGACAATGAATTGACATTGAGCAAAGGAAGTGTTCTCGTTTTATTTTTGCATGGCTGTAATTCAGAAGAGGAATTATTGCTATGTCTTATAAAAAAGGGCATTGCGAGAAGACATGTGGAATTGTTTCAAATGACACAGACAGGGTCATGCTTACATGGGACTTTCTGACATTTTCTCCAAGGGAGGCAAAAATTGTAGCAGGCAAGGTTAAGGGCTCTCCTTCGAGATGGACAAACGATGTTGGCTAGTATTTTATCAGAGCCAGTGGTAAAGGCACCAAGGCAAAGCTAGTGATAAAGGGACCAAGCTAAAACCAAGGAGACTGAGTTCTAGTCCCACTTTACCCATGAAAGCCAGCTGGGTGATCTTGGGCCATTCATTCTGTCTCAGCTCAACCCCCTCACAAGGGGGTTGTTGCATGGAAAATAGAAGTAAGGTGGATAATTCACTGTCTTGAATTATTTGTAAAAATAATAAAGGTGAGAAATACATACATACATACATACAGTCTCCCAGACACCCATGGTTGCCAAGTAAAGATTTTGAGCAAATCCTCCTGAATGTTTCAAATTTAACCAGGCTTTTTCTGGTCCAAAAGAGGTTAAATTGTAAACTGAAGAACCACAATAACTAGACCAGCTAGGATCCCTTCCATGTGGCTAAGAATTCATCCAAGAGGAAGGAGGCCATGGTATTACTAGGAAAGAGTAATTTCATTGAATAATTATCCAAGAGAGAGACCTCCCCTGCCTTAACAAGTAGCACTTAATGGCTACCCAAGGGCCAGACCTCCGAATAATATCTGCCTAAAAAGGTTCAAAGATGTTAGACAAAGTAACGAAGCAATATTTTTTAACATTAACTGGAAGTAAAAAATTCCGTGTACAGGTGTCTACTTTCAGCCTCAACGTAATAGCAAATTTGAGTTCCGGGGATTTCATAAACACATTTCTGTACTTATTTGTGAATGTAAAGTCATATGGCAAAGTAAGAATCAGCACTATGACTAAGTTGGGCACAAGCGCTACAATTTTTCCGGAATGTCAGTAGCAGAATTGTAGAAGATGTCTTATGCTGCCATCTTACAAAGACTTCCTTGAAGTAAAGACCTGTCAGTAAGACAAGATGTCTTACTTGTTTCCTTTGCTTATATTATAAATCCTTTGGCTCTCATAATGATCATAAAACTACAGCCACCTTTGTGGAAACAGATGTAAACCCTACAGATAGGTCACTATGATAAGTTAACTTTCTAAAGAAAACATACATTATAATTTATTTTGCTTTATTTAATTTAAAAAAAAAATCTAAGGAATTGTAATACCATTTAAATACACAGATTTACAAATAGGTCCAAAACAGGACTAAAATATTCTTTGAATATTGTGCTTTCATAGATACATAAGAAAATTAGCATATAAAAATATTTTGTACAGGAATACACTCTTAATATATGGATAAAAATACACATTTAATGCATTTCATCTTTATATCATTCAAAATGCATAGGAAGGGATACAAGGGCAATTTTTAAAGCCTTATTAAAAGTCTTCATTAAAAACCTAATTGAAGCCACATGGAGCTTCTGCCATTATGAGAATATTGCATATAAAACCCCCATTTTCCACACATCCATTAGTATTTCTTTTTTGTTTTTTTATGGCACATTATTTAGGTTATGGCAGCAATGGTATGGAATATTGCATACTTTGAGAAGAGAGAATGGCTACAGCTAGAGACAGCCCAATAAGACTCATGCACATCTTGATAAGAAAATCACGGAGATAGCAGTGCTCTGAAATAGCAAAAAAAGATATATATGCTCACAGCTTGGACTGGGTTCAGACTAGAAACCTCCTTGGATCAGCACTCATCTAACAGGTGTTTCCAATCTTGACCAAAACGTGGCATCTCAATATGGATCAAAACAGTAGAAAATGACAACAAAATTAAAACTATTAGAAAGGAAGAGAGAAGCCAGTTTTCCCATTCAGTGAAGTAAATTCCCAAGTAAAGGTCAACTTAAATAGTCAAAATAAAGTGTGGTTCCATAACTCACTAGCATAGGCAATGACTGGCCAGGTAGAAATCACAAATCCTGGCATTTTCCCCTTTTGAAATGAAGAAATCATGGCATGTTTTGAAATTGTTAATTGTAGGCAGATAATTAAAAGAATGTGAGAATCACACACGACAGCACTACAAGAGGATTTGACTCAGGAGGCTGATGCAAGGTCCTGGTTTACAAAGGCATCATGCTCACAAGTCATAGAAGAAAAGGTAATTATTGAAAAACATGGGGATGCTGCTACTGATATGTTACAACAAAGTGTCAAGCAACATCATGAGATTAAACAATTGTACACATTGCACTGGAACAACCCACAGAGGATGTACTTGGAGGTACGAAATCTAGAGACACTGTCTCATGCTACAGAGTAACCAAGGTTCCTTCTACCACCACCATCACACAGATCATTAAGGGGGAGAAGACTTTGATGCAAGTGACTTATGTTCAGCTGCCCACTCATAAATGTGTACAAAAAGGACATCTGGGAACAATTTGGGGCTCTGTTTGTGCTCAAAAATAAACAATGTGGTCCAAGAGACTTCATGTTCCCCATGCAATGCTATATAATAAGTGCTTTCAAGAAATGGTAGATGGAGAGTAAGAAACTCAGTAAGAAATTAAGCTGGGCAATATTTTAAAGGTGAAACATATTTCTGTTACCACCCAAAGAATAAATTACGGGGATTTTGAAGGTGAAAAGTATTTCTGGTATCTCCCAACGAATAAATTATGGGGAAGGTGTTTGTCAGAGCTTCATCTTCTTGATGAACAGGTCTTTTAAATTAAATCCAAAAGTAAAATGTGCACTTAGTTTCAAAGGGATGTGTGACAGTGATCTGTGAGAGTGTGCAGGGGAACTGGAGAAGGGGCTCAAGGAGTGTTGTAGAGATGTCTTTCACACAAAAAAGGGGAATCCATTTTAAGATTAACTTAATTTGATTAAACAAAACAAAAACAGCACCATTTATCCAAGTCCTTCAAGGCCGGGGAAGAGAAGATTGTGCTCTATTAGCCCATGCATTGGAAACACTCATATGATGAGTAAGATTGTTTTCCTGTGGGTGAATTATTCTGGGTGGTGTTGTCAGCAACTGGCTCCACCCCTGACTAGTTCACTCCCTCTCAGTTTGAACCTTCAAAGCCAAGTTGTGTTGACTTCAAAATGTGATCGGTTGGGGGAGAGGAAACATCTCTTCACAGCAACTGACATTACGCAGATTAAGCATAAGTACGAGTGCAAAAGAAAACAAATAAACACAAATAAACGACAACCAAAATAAAAACTCTCACACATCACACAACAGACACCCATTAATTCCTTTGCTCCCACAGAACCTTGAGAAAAGCAGACACCAAGCCTAGCTGTCCTTCAGAGTGTCTGTGCGCTGGTCTTCACCTCCCCTCCCACAGACGGCTGGTCTGGAAAGCTTCTTGGCTCCGGTAGACAAGTATTGGCAATGAAAGCCAGGGGGTTTCGACTGATTACAAGGTCCAACTTATTTCCTGCCTCAGATATCAGAGGAACAGCCAGAGAGCAATCAACGTCCCTTGTACGGATGCAATTCACCTGAAAGAAGGGAAAATCCATGGTGAGATAAGAGGAAAAAGAAGGAAAATATGGAGAGATATAGGGATAAAACAAAGCAGCTGCTTCTTTGCCAAATAAGCTTGCGGGCAGTAAAGGTGGCCTGCAATGGACACGTAGTCCTCAATTTAGGACCACAATTGGGACAGGATTTTCCATCGCTAAGCAAGGTGGTTGTTAAGTGAGTTGCGCTTAATTTTACAATCTTTTTTGCCACAGTCATTAAACAAATCACTGTGATTGTTAAGTGAATCATATGATGCTTAAGAAAAACTGATTTTTCCCATTGACTTTGCTTGTCAGAAGTCGTCTGGGAAGGTCGCAAATGATCATGTGACCCTGGGACATTGTAACCATTGTAAATGCATGTTGGTTGCCGAGTGCCCAAAATTTAATCACATGACCATGGGGATGCTGCAATGGTCATAAGTGCAAGGACTGGATGTAAGTCACTTTTTTTCAGCTCTGTTATAGCTTTAAAGCAGGGGTCTTCAAACTCGGCCCTTTTATGACTCATGGACTTCAACTCCCAGAATTCCTCAGCCAGCATGGCTAAATGAATGGTGCTACCCAGCCCAAGCCAAATCATGCTCTGCTGTATTTCAAAACTGAAGGAAAATATCTATTTCCTTGGGAGGGGGCGAGTTTATAAGGATATAAAATTCTTGCATTCCCCTTAACCTCCAGACAAGAATTTCAGAGCCAAATGGGAATCCTATCACATCCCTTATCAGGCAGCCTCACTCCCAAAATATACTGGCCACGTTAGTTTTTCAGGTATGAAAAGCTGACCTGTAAACTTTTGTAACCCAAGAGAGAAGGGGACTGCTTAAATGTTGAGGATTTTGGAGTTTTTCCCCTTGGAGAGCTTTTCCTCCCTTTTACTTTCTCTATAACAGGCACAACCAAAGGGAATTCTGACATGAACAACATGGACGATCACCAATAGTGGTGGGAACACTTTTGCAGTGCTACAGGGACAACCAGCACAAACTGGTAACAGCAATAACTGGAGCACAAGAGCAGGAAAACCATAACAAGTGCCTCTTTCGATATTTTAGGAGGAATGGCTGAGAAACAAATATACTCATCCCAATAAGCTGGCCTGCAGAATATCTAAGCAGGACTGCGAAGGACCCTCTGGTCCATGTCAGAGGTGGCCACCCTTTATTAGGGCGATGAAATATTCTTGAGGGGGACGCTCTTCTAAAACAGGGCAGGCCTTTCAGGGCTATGGGATTGCAGCTAGTTATGTTGGGACATCCCTGCAATGTGGTTGAGGTTGGATCTTTGAAGAGGGGTTCCAAAAGCGCATCTTCTAAATCCAAAATTCTCTCTAAAAATGAATTTCAAGAGCAGGCCTGGAAATTTTGTCCCCCAGTGTGCATGTGCCTTGAGGGCAACTGTGTGGCCCCTGGATGATTCTCTCCTGCTTTAGCACTTCTGCATTTAGAGTAACTCCTGGAAGCTTTCTTATGTTCCACTTTGATTCCTGAACTGCTGTGGTTTGATTGTACAGCATAAACAAAAGCGAAAAGAGTCTTGGGGAAAAAATAAGTCTTGGGAGACTGAAAACAAGACTATCTTCAGCAAAAAGCAGGCATGGGCCTAGATTCAGGGGCAACAGTGGAGAAACTATGGATATAAGGATGGGCAGATAAGAGAGCAAAATGCATCTAATGGAAGGGGCTTTTCCTGTCGCTTATATTTCTGAAAGGGAAATATTGGCAATTTTTTTCCCTACTAAATGTTTCATAATAAACTGATTTCTAAGGAAAACAAGAGGTTAACAGAACTGGCTTTTAAAGACTGAAGATCAATATACTTTCTCCATTTGAACTTTAATTACTGGGTACTGGACAAAGGGTTCTCTATCTTCCTAGTGACTAAATAATAATGGAAAATGTTTTTCCCCTGCGGGTAAAGAAAAGATGTCAGAGAAAGGAGAGAGGCTAACTGGCAGAAAAAAAAAAAAAAAAACAATGGCCTCCTTCATTTTCTCTTGTAATTGGACTAAATACAGGTAGTCCTCGATTTACAGCATTTCATTTAGTGACCATTCAAAGAGACTTATGACTGTTTTTTTACACTTATGACCATCGCAGCATCCCCATGGTCCTGTGATCAAAATTCAGATGCTTGGCAACTGGTTCATATTTATGACGGTTGCAGCATTCCAGGGTCGTGTGATTTCCTTTTGCGACCTTCTGACAAGCAAAGTCAAGGGGAAAGCAGATTCCCTTAACAACCGTGTTGCTAGAGCCGTCGTAGCGCAGTGGTTAGAGTACATTATTGCTAATTCTGCTGACTGCCAGAAGTTCGAATCTCACCAGGTTCATGATTGACTCAGCCTTCCATCCTTCTGAGGTCGGTAAAATGAGGACCCAGATTGTTGGGGGCAATAGGCTGACTCTGTAAACTGCTTAGAGAGGGTTGTATATAAGTCTATGTGCTATTGCTACTAACTTAACAACCGCAATGATTCACTTAAAAACTCTGGCGAAAAAGGTCATAAAATGGGGCAAAACTCAATTCACAATTTTCTCAGCAACATAAAGTTTTGGGCTCAATTGTGGTCGTAAGTCAAGGACTACCTGTAGCTCATTTCTGAGACAATCAAGAAGTGTAGAAAAGAAAAATCAGTTGGCAATTCCCTTTTTATGCTTTCCCCTTCTTGCTGGTTTAAAAACAAATTCCTTCCTGTGGTAAATAACAAGGTTGGGAAAAGGTTTTCTTTGGGGCTGAGGCAGAGGGGAAAAGAAATTAGCTACAGTCATGACCCTGTTTTGCTTCTCCCTTCACCAGCTGTTTTTTAATTTCTTCAGTGCCTGAAGGGAAAGCCATCTGTCCTTCCAATCTTCCATCTCCCAGACAAATCACAGAGATTTGTTGTTTTTTAACATGAATTTTATTTTAATTGGAATGTTTTTATTGCCTATTTCAGTTTGCTTTTAATGTTGCTTGTTTGTATAATTGCTTTTATTGAAGATTGCTTGTTCTTTCTTTTTGTTTATTGCAGTGGGCTCCTTTGGGAGGAACGGTGGAGAAGAAGACAATGACTAACAAAAATAATTAAAAATAACTATGTGGCTTTTCTGAGTATGTTGACAGGGTGGTGGAGAAGGGACAGAATTATTGAGCAAAAGCTTAGCTGAACACTAATGCTCTAGAACTGAAGGGGAGATTTAAGAAGACAGAGACATAATTTTAAATTAGTGACACAAACATAGCTGCCTTTCTATGGGTGAAATTGCACAATACAAAAAGAGAGGGAAGGTAAGCGTGTTTCAGGTAGGACCTCTAATAATCACAGGTAGCCAAAACCCATCTAAAAACTCTTTAAGAAACAATTTTTCTTCCCCATCCTTTGCAATTGATTACCTGGAGGACTCTGTCATAAGGCTTGAGTCCACATTGGTCAGCTGGCCCACCTGGACGGATCATATTCACATAGACACCCTTTTCTAGCAAGCCATCAGAGACACTGAACCCAAAGTCTTCAGTCTCGGGATCCTTGTAAATTGTCATCTATAGGAAAAGGCAACTTTCATTAGAATGACGGTAAAAATGAACTTGGGTATATAAGATGGAGATGCTGAAGAGGGAAAGTGACATTATAAAATATTCAACAACTTGGTTGTCCCAAAGGCTCTTTTTTCAAAAGGCAACTGGACTTTGTTTTCCCTTGAAGACATTTCACTTCTCATCTAAGAAGCTTCTTCAGAACTGGAAAAGTTTCTTGGATGAGAAGCGAAACGTCTTCAAGGAAAAACAAAGTCCAGTTGCCTTTTGAAAAAAGCACTTTTGGGACAACCATGACCTGGATGACTGAGAGTCTCCATAGATATTTAACAACTTGGGCAACATGAGGTGTCCATAGTACTACTCTACCTCACTTTTCAGACCCAGAAGACTTGAATTCAAGACCTTACTCAGCCATTGCCATGGGACAATTTACTTTCTTTCAAGCTGAATTAGTTAACAAGTTTGGTAAAAAAAAATATTAGAGGTGTAAGATGCATTATCAAGGTTTGCTACTTTCTTTTCCTTGAAGAAAAATTGGATTACAGGTAAATAAGGGCTGTAAACATGTTCTACTGCAGGAGCATTTTTAATTTTAAATTGAATCATCCATAGAACTGTGCTCACGAACCCAGATAATACAACTTTTATCCTGCTCCAAAAGTGTAACACTATTTTATTTAGAACAATCATGAAGCCAATAGAAACCATGATTTCTAGACGGATAGAAGACATTTATATGCAGGAACTTCAGTCATCCACACGTTAATAAAAATAATAAAGGTACATAAAGGTAATTAAGCTCCTATATTCAGTTAGCTCAAGCGTTTCCCAATTACTCAGTACTATCCTTGAAAGCTTCGCTGACTAGACATTCAGCCACCCAACCCCATCCGTTTTTTGCAGAGATTTCAAAACTGCATCACTCAGTAACACAAGTCAATCTGAAAGATACAAAGTCTGTGATTGGCTTTGATTCATTAAGAGTGGATAATCTTTGACTATGTTATCATAAATTATCCTCAGTGCTGAGATCCCCAATATGTCCTGGACCCTTCCTTAACCACTCACCTTTTTAACATTCTTTAGATACCATTATTTATTTTTGTTAATGGGAGGTTGTCATATTTCAAAACAAGGTACTAGTATCATGATTATCCCTAAGAATTCCTTTAGTTCCATGTGTGTTCAGATTTATTCTTTTAAAAGAAGGAGCGTATTCACAACAACCCAGTGCATTTCAGTATTTGTGTTGTGCTTTTATCTCAAAAGACAAAAAGTAGAGGACACCTTTGGGGGGGAGGGGAGAAGGAAAAAGATCAGAATTGGAATAAAGAATTTCTTCACCAGTTTGTTTTATGGTGAACGGATGTTTGTGACTGATCTCTCCCAACACGAGAGCCATGTTAATGGCCAAGCTACCATGTGATAGGTCTTCTGCTGTGTTCCAAATTCCAAATGTGCTCTTTGTTCCTAAAAACTGAAAAGTGGACAACCTTTTGGTGTCAAAATTGGTATCATTAGCCATGCTATGTTCAGGTTTTGAGAAGGGAGAAGGAACCTTGATAAGATACCTTCAGATGATCTTTCTCTGTGATTGGAACTGCCTGTCCTCTTCATATGGTCCCCTGCTACCTTCCACAATGTACCACCGCCCAAAGATACATATTGGGAATTTTAACCAAAAAAACTATTCATCCCAGAGCTAGAAAGAGAATTTGGCTATGGAAAAGGTAAAGAAGCAATCAGAAACTTACAACCAATATAGGCAATTATGAAAAGAGAGTTATTAGTTACACTTTTATTAGTTACACTACATTTGGGTAACTCTGTGGTGCTCACTGGAGATGAGGAAAGGCTTAGGTGAGATGAAAAAGAAGGCAAGAAAGGAGACAGATTTCTAATTAGGGAGGCGAAAGAGAATGAAAAGTACACATCATCTTCGGCCAAAGAGGCAGGAGAAAGCTGTTTGATGGTCAGACAGGAAACAGAATGAGAGAAGGAAGTAAGGTTAAAAAAATGCTATTGTTTTCAAAACCTGACTATAGGTTGAATTAGGGTGAAGGATATTTTGTAACAGGGATATAGAGGGTTTTTTTTAATTGGAATGCCAGGGTTGGACAAGTTAATGATCAATACTCACTGAGCGAAGTCACTTGGGTTTTGCCAACATGCTGCAACTTATCTATGAAAAGACTGGAAAAAGGTTATGACAGAGTGGATATTTGATAGCCAGTTGAGGCAATAAAAGTTCCTTTACCTGCCTCTTCTCTCCTTCCAACCCTCTTATAAGGCACTAAGCTTGGCGGAAGCAATGAAACTACCTTGCTGAACAAGGGATGTATATTTTGAGAACTGCCTGGTTGAAGGAACTCTCAGGGCAGAAAATAAAAATATAACTACCTACTAATTATGTAAAGTGTTTTTTTTTTTTTTTAAAAAAAGGAAAAATAAAGTTGTTCAAAAGAGTTATGATTTTATTTTCTCCATAAGGGCATTTAGTACAAAAAATGTAGAATTTCTATTATTAATGAAAACAGCATATATCTATATTGCAATCAGATATGCTAATGGGAGCCTTAAATATTACAGCCTTAAAGTTGCTATTTTTCCATTCAGTGAATAGTTGTGTTTCTCTTAAATCTGGCGTATATTCCAAAAGTCTTCAATTAAAATTAATTTCAGGAAGGCAGGGGCAAGAATTCCTTTAGAAGTCAGAGGCTTTGGATGGCAACAGTTATGCAGAGCATTTGCAAAAATAATCCATTACATTTTTATTAGCAAACTAGCTAAGTTGGGTTAGGTGGACAGTTAGCTTTTAAGTATATGACAATTAAATTGACACTTGGCTCAAAATTCATTAAGTGTTCCTCATCAAATTGATGTCAAATGGAATTCAGTCCTAGGCCTTGTACTACCGTATATGCCGGCGTACAAGGCGACCCAGCATATAAGACGACCCCCGTCTTTATCGCCGGGCCACATTCCTAGAACATCATCTTATACACCGGAAACTACCAGTATTTCCGGCGTATAAGATGACTCGGCATATAAGACGACCCCCGTCTTTGGCACCGATTTCAGCGCTCGTGGAAGTCATCTTATACGCCGGGATTTACGGTATATACCAGGGAGGTAGGAGGTGTGAATATATGTATATATGTATTTTATTTTATTGTATTGTATTGTATTTTTCTGAATGGATTGTTGAAGAGATAGAAGGGCTCCTTAAGGAACGTTTGTTATTAAATTATCAAATGACACCAAACTGGTAGGATAGCTAATATCTTAGAAGATAAGAAAAAGAACTTAAGAGCAATCTTGATCCTAGAGAAGAGGCTAAAATTAACAGAATGAAATTCAATAGAGAAAAATGCAACATTCTTTAAAGAGAAATCAAATGCATAGGTAAGATGGAGAATATCTAGCTTGAAAACAGCACATAAAAATACTGGAATAATGGTTGATTGAAAATGGAATAAATAGCAGCAGTGTGATGTGGCTGACAAAAAGCGAAATTTAATTTTAAACGTTATAGAAGTTCAATTTCCAAATTGCGAGAATTGCTCCACTTTATCCTCCTTTAATCCAATCTCACCTCCAACAATGTCTTCTCCTGGGCACAGCTTTTAAGGATTCAGAGAAACTTAGAAGGCCCACTGAGACATATTCACTGAAGTAGTAAAATAAAAGCAAAGATGGGGGAATTAGGATTGTTTTCTAATAACTGTCCATAATAATAAGAGACCCCAAGTATGGTTAGTTTTAGTTTTAAGAAGCAAAAAAAAAAAGCAAATAGGAATGATCCAGTTTAAAATAGGTTGCCTCAGCTTGCTCTCAAATGAACCCTATGTAAATAAAGCGCTTGATTTTTAACTAAATCTTGAAGTAGTTCCAGTAACCAAAAGTCTTGTGGGAAAGGCCGGCGCCAGAGTAAATATTCCCATGCAAGAGGTTAATGGTTTACATGTCATTAGATATCTCTGATAACCACAGAATTTGTATTTTGAACCTCCAGTTTTTCAGAATGATAAACACAAGAAAAGGAAAACATCATTGTGAGTCCAGTACAGAGGTCCTCACCCAGTCTCTGGCTGTCACCAATAAAATGATATTTGGACAATTATGAAAAATATGGTAGACATTCTCTTCTTAAGCCAGGCATGTGGGGAACTCCATTCTTCTAATACTAGTGGCTCATAAAAGCTGCTTCTCTTGTCGTTGGATGACTGCCTTATACTTGGTCAGTAGCGACTTTCCATGGTTTTACACAGCTTCTCTGGAGATGGAGGGGCTAACCTTAGCACATTTCATTGAGCTGTTATCTAAATCAGCATTGTTCTAAGGAATTGGAAGAAGAAGCTGAATCCTCACAGGAGAGATACTTGATGCTATTGGTTCAGTGGAATACTCCACTTCCTACTACCCTGTTCCCCTGAAAGTAAGGCCTACCCTGAAAATAATCCATAGCTTGATTTTTGAGGGTGGGCCTAATATAAGCCCTACCCCAAAGATAAGCCTTAGTTTTGGGGCGAGGCGCACCTAAAAATCAAGCTAGGGTGGGGGTGGGGTGTGTGGATCTGCCCCATGAGCTCTATACACACTTAGCTTGCAGCCAGGCCTCTCCTCGCCGGCCACTTCTTCTGAGGCATCTTCTGCAGCCAGTCTGCATTTCGCAGTCAGAGGCCTTTCCAAGAAGGCCAATGCAGCCAAGAATCAAGCTATGGATTCAATCCATAGCTCTGTTCTGCAAGAGATCTGCAGCTGAGGACTGAGCTATGGATTGAATCCATAGCTCGGTACTTGTCTGCAGAGACCTTCCGGAAAGGCTTGACTGCAAAATGTAGGCTGGAATGCAGCTGCAGCATGAAGCTGCTCCTTCGGCCCAAGAAGAAGTGAGCTGGCTGGGTGGGTCTGTCAGTGCCAGAGGGGAGTAAGACATCCCCCAAAAGTAAGACCTGGTGCCTCTTTTGGAGGCAAAAATAAATAAATAAGACCCATAACTATTTTTGGGTAAACACGGGTATTTGATGTTTGATACTCAAACACAGTGAAGCAGTCAGTGAAGCAACCACTGTATTTTCTTTAATTATTTTTTTAAAAAATAAAATAAAATACAAGGGACATGAGAGATTATCCCACAGATGCCAAACTTAGTATGAAACCATTATTCAGCATGCACATGTACAAGATACACACCTTATGCAGCTCAAGAGGAGTTGGAGACATGATTTCTTGAATCTCATCCTTTATCGTCTTTATCTCCAAATCCTTGTCATTCTTAGTAGGGGTCACATTGTTGTTGCTCTGCACTTCACCTGAGCTCTTGGGGTTGCTCTTCCTTGCTGGGCTCAGTCCTGACTGGTTCACAGAGTTCCTGGGCAATTTGCCCCCATTGAGGCTCAGATTATGTACACTACCAGCCATGATGGATGCCTATAGGAAACAAAAGCAAACAAAGAAAAACAATAGAATGGGATCAGCCATATACAAGAAAAAGTGAGACTTCCGGTTCCGGTTCGCGGCATCCTTAGTCGCATGTGGAGACTTGTCTCCTCATCAGCTAGTTTTCCCTTTGCCGGTAGACCCCTTATGCAGGTCGAAAGTCGCCCTGGAGGGTGTGACTTCTGTCGAGGAGGCTTTGCTCGGCTGCAGAGGAGCGGCAGCTCCTCCAGCTGTCCAAGCTATCTCTGAGGGCTGATAGAGAAAAAGATGGGCCAATAAAATGGCCGATCACCCTGCTGTTTCAAACCGCAAGTCAAAGAACATCTAAGCTGTAAGAACCTCCATGGTGAATCCAGGTGAGACTTTTCCTTGCTACTCTCCCTACTCTATTTTGTTTTTTGTACCTGTAAGAGGCTTGTTGGAATTATTTCCCTGGCTTGAAAAAGCAGCTTCTACATGTTTGGGAAGAAAGGCGTTGTATAAAAATAGAACAAAATTTTAAAGACTATATTTTATTTCCATATTTTTGGGGGTACAGAATTTTTTTTTCACTTTCTAAGAACTGTACTATCATCTTATGCTGGAATATTATTTCTTTCTTCACATTATACTTTAAAAGATAGAAAAAAGGAAATGGTGTCTGGAAAAGATCTTTTTTTAACCTACTGAGGACATCTAGTGGTGAAAACTTAATACTGTAAGATGGAATAGACCTGACCTTCAAATTATTTTGAAGAGAAAAGATAAGCTGTGCAGCTGTGGGAATTGTGGGGGTGGACACTGCCTAACTTTTATTAAATATAGCCTCCACAAAAAAAGAAAAAGAGACTCTTTTTAATTACTACCAAAGTGGAGAAACCTCAGTTACAATTAAACTGTAAACTTATATTGGAAAAGATCTATGAGGCTACTGCAGAAATATGTGCTACAATGAAAGAGTTTACTACAGAATTAAGATCCAGAAATCTCACTTCAAATATACAAACTGATGTCTAGACTACATCTGACTATTCTATAAATCAAAACATACTAGAAGAGGAATCAACAGAGATAAAAGAGGAACTTATTCTATCCTATAAACTTTCCATCTGTAACTTTGAGGAACAGAAGAAGCAAAGATTGAGATTTGAAACTACAAAGCAACAATGCTTTAAGGATAAGAGAAATAGATGTCTAATGCAGAGGATGGGATTCCTATCCTTTCAAAGGCCACTGCAAGCAACAAAAAAGATCTTCTGGCTGAAAGGAAAGCTTGGTTATGGAAACCTGCCTGGCACAGAAAAAAAAGCCAGAATCAGACTGAAAAAAGAAATATAAAATGGTGTAATAGATTAAAAGGCAATGCTGGATTTATGGACTGTTTTAAGGATTAACATTTAGAGTTAGAAGTAAGAAAAAAATAAAAATATATAGGAGGGTGATTGTTAGAATAGATATTTAAAATAGATTAAGAATGTACCTTTGGGAATAATAGATTTATTTTGATGAAAATTATTATGTATTAGAATTGAAAAAATGTTGACTTTTTAGATTTGGATGGTTTCAATAATTTACTGAGTGTTTTAAATTAGTAACATGACCTTTCTGTATGATAACATAGATGTGATAAGACATGATAATCAGTTGGATGAAATTTGAATTTTGTTTAATGAACTGAAATGATTTAGGGTTTAACATTATTCTGTTATCTTAAAGAGATTGATTGATTGTGGGATTATATATGTATAGGGTAGATTAATATTTTATTTTAATTAGGATATCTATTGATAAGAAGAAGAAATAAATGAGATTGGTGATAAAATGAGGGATGTGAGAGATTAAGAATTAGAATATGTCTGGAAGGGATACCTGAATTGATAACTTGTTGATTTAAAGTTAAATTTGATTATGGTAATTGTAAACTGACAAAGTTTTAAAACAGGTTTAGCAGTAATAGAAATTTAAATTAGAAATGGAATATTTTAAACGTATTATGCTATTTGAGGGAAATAGAGAGGGGACAGTGAATGTATTGAGTTGTTTATATATGTTTTCACTTTTGAATGTTTGATTACCCAAACACCACAGTGTGTCCTGAGTACCTTTTCTTAAGAATTAAAAAAACAATAAAATGTGTTTAAAAAAAAAAGAAAAAGGAAGGCTTCAGAATTCATAGGTTGATGTGAAACGAAAATCTTCAGCACTGCAGATATTAAATTCTGCCTTTCTCCAACAAATATCTAGTTTGCCAACTCTTACATATACCTAGCATTCTCTCCTTCAAAAGAGAGCTAAGAAAACACTGGCAAACAAGGACATTCTGAGACATTGTAAGACACAATGGTCAATACGCTTCAGATGTATTTGCTACTGAATGGCAATTTCTGTCTCAGCTTTGTCATGTATCCACTGGCTTCTGTGACTATGTTAAATGTCCACTGGGATACACAGCCCAATGTGTGTTACAGTATGTGAAGAGACACCGTGTTGCAGTGTTCCACATCATGTCACCCTGTTGGCCTTAGAAGAAATTTGATTGTTCCAAACAAATCATAAGTCATCTTTTAAGTTAAGTTTAAGAAAAAGGATAGCAAACCCAGATTTTCCCTGGGCAATGTTATGAAAGGCATGTCAAGCAGCTTGACTACAACTTTATAAAAGGTTATTCTGAATTTTGGAGAACATAGTGTTCTAAAACCTGTCTGTAAGTTTGTTGCTTTCTTTATATCTGTGGTCCTCAATGTGTGATCTGTGGACCACTGCTGAGTCCACCTGGTGCTCTGGTCTCCAGCTTCCCCTGTAATCAGCTCCAGTCAACTGGCCAGCAGTCTGTTTGTTGTCTAAGTCTTGCCTTCTTCCCACATTCTATTACTATTACTACTACTACTACTACTACTACTACTACTACTACTACTACTACTACTATTATTATTATTATTATTATTATTATTATTATTATTATTATTATTATTATTATGGATCATCGCACAGTCAGCCAGATGTTCAGACTGGATTTGGCATTTTGTCTACCTATCGAGTCCTTACCCAGGACCTGGGATAGGCAGATGTGAATGTTTGATGGTATTACAGATATCGTCGCAGGATGGAAGCAGTTCCTAATAAGGCCGCCTTTTGAAATTGACTAATAGCGAATTTGTCAATGCCAATGGTGTTCAAATGGTGCTCCAGTTGTTTTGGGATTGCACCCAAGGAGCCTATGACTATTGGTACTACCCTTGCTTGCTTTTGCCACAGTCTTTCTATTTCTATTTGTAGGTCTTTGTATTTTGTTATCTTCTGCAGCTCTTTCTCTTCTATTCTGCTGTCTCCAGGCACTGCCACATCCACTATCCAGACTTTTTTGTCTTTCTTATCGACCATTGTTAAGTCTGGGATGTTATATTGCAGGTGCTTGTCTGTTTGAATTCTGAAGTCCCAGAGCAGTTTAATTTTATCATTTTCTATCATTTCTTTCTCTATTTTATGATCCCACCAGGTTTTGCTTACAGGCAAATGATATTTTTTGCAGATCTTCCAATGCACCATTGTTGCTACTTTGTCGTGCTATTATTACTATTATTACTATTACTATTATTATTATTACTACTACACTACTACTACTATTACTACTACTACTATTGATCATCGCACAGTCAGCCAGATGTTCAGACCGGATTTGACATTTTGTCTACCTATCGAGTCCTTACCAAGGACCTGGGATAGGCAGATGTGGATGTTTGATGGTATTACAGATATCGTTGCAGGATGGAAGCAGTTCCTAGTAAGGCTGCCTTTTGCAATTGACTAATGGCAAATTTATCAATGCCAATGGTGTTCAAGTGGTGCTCCAGTTGTTTTGGGATTGCACCCAAGGCACCTATTACTATTGGTACTACCTTTGCTTGCTTTTGCCACAATCTTTCTATTTCTATTTGTAGGTTTTTGTATTTTGTTATCTTCTCCAGTTCTTTCTCTTCTATTCTGCTGTCTCCAGGCACTGCCATGTCCACTATCCAGACTTTTTTGTCTTTCTTATCGACAATTGTTAAGTCTGGGGTGTTATGTTGCAGGTGCTTGTCTGTTTGAATTCTGAAGTCCCAGAGCAGTTTAATTTTATCATTTTCTATGACTTTCTCTATTTTATGATCCCACCAGTTTTTGCTTACAGGCAAATGATATTTTTTGCAGATCTTCCAATGCACCATTGTTGCTACTTTGTCATGCCGCTGCTTGTAGTCAGTCTGTGCAATCTTCTTGCAACAGCTTACCAGGTGGTCCACTGTTTCTTCAGCTTCTTTGCATAGGCGGCACTTACTGTCTGTTGTTGTCTTCTCAATTTTGACTTTATATGCATTTGTCCTTAAGGCTTGGTCTTGTGCAGCCAGAATTAGTCCCTCGGTCTCTTTCTTCAATTTTCCTGCTCTTAGCCATTGCCAGGTCTTTTTATTATCTGCTTTCCCAGCTATTTTTTTTAATGTACTGGCCATGTAGTGCTTTGTCTTCCCATGCCTCTATTCTGTTCTTCATTTGGTCTTTCTTGTAGGCCAGTTTGGTCTCTCCAGTAGTCAGTAAGCCTTCGTGATATACTAATTTCAGTGCATCTTCATCACTGACCTTCAGATATTCTTCCAAAGCCATTTTTTCTTCTTCAACCCTCTGATATACTTGCAGCATTCCACGCCCACCTATTTGCCTTGGTAGATAAAGTCTGTCAATGTCACTGCGTGGATGAAGGGCATGATTCATTGCTTTTAGTTCTATTTGAGTCCAGTCCACTATTCCAGCTGTGTATCTAATGACTGGAATTGCCCAGGTGTTGATTGCCTTTATGGTATTTCCTCCACTGAGTTTGGACTTTAAGATCTTCTTCACTCTCTTGATGTATTCACCTCTAATCTTTTTCTTGACTTCAGTGTGCTTGATGTTGTCAGCTTGAAGAATACCCAAGTATTTGTAGTAATCTTCCTCATCCAGATTCTTAATGTTATTTTTGTGGGGCATATTATTATTATTATTATTATTATTATTATTATTATTATTATTATTATTCTATGGAAAGAATCAAAGGAAAGTCATAGTAAACTCTGTGTCACTATGAGGAAGACAAGAACTGCTTAGCAATAACAGAAAACCAGTTATTCTAAGGCCAACGAGTAACAGGAAGTGGTTTAGATGTGTACATGTCCGAAAATAACTGAACAGCAAATTCAGTTGAAAAAAGGAAGCATGTACTCAGAGACAATGCTCATGAATAGTCTATGAAATGCTGAAGGAAATAACAACAAGGAGAATGGAGTCAAGGAGTTCACCACAAGACTTCTGATCCAGACTATCTACTGGCTGCTACACTATCTTTCTTGACTTCACATCAAAGCCTGGCCAGTCTTGTTATGGGATGGTATGTATGTTTCTGTGCATGAGGGAGAAAGTGGGAATTATTAAAACTGCAGAAATAAACCAAATATTTTTGTTGCTTATTTCTTGCATTTCATATCTACTGTTGTCCCCCAAACTTTGTGGTATTGGTCCCTAGATGCAACTGTCCCTATATTTTGATATGGAAAGAAAGAATGCTTAGCATAGTCTTCTGGAATTCTTTGCTATTGCCAGTTCCTTGGATGCCATAAAAATCTCAGGGCAACCCTTCTCAATTTCCATTAAGAGATTTCTCTCTGTGGAGCTCACAGATCAATAGCAGACACTCTATGGGGCAATTTACATGGAGTCCTTGAAACGGTATCACTAAAGGAAGGGTAAGAAACTGCAATATTGCCAATCTGCCTGCTTTTTACAAAGCAATGGATTAGTGATGGTGTCTGCTCTTTCTAGTTTACACAAGCATTTTTAAAATGTTTGTAGGGTTTTTTTGTTTGTTTGTTCCTGTCACTTATCATGCTGGATTGCAGTTAGCCAATTTCAAAAAGGGATGCTTTTGAAAACCGGTTCACTGAAGTGTTCGAATGATCATAAATATAGCATTGTGAATACTAAAATACAGGAAACTGACAATACGAATAAGTCTTCAGTGCTATTACAAATATTAAGTCCACCTTGAGTTAAATATAACTGTGATCTCACACAAGCAAGCCAAAACCAAATGTATAAATAGGAAATGCAGTGATGAACATCCCAAATGGCCATTTTATTGGGTTGGAGGGCATTTGCCCCTTTTTTTCTGTGTCCTGTTATTATATGGCAAGTGGCACATAAAGTAAATCAGTGGGCAAATCAATACCTGGAGGGAGGTTGTTGTTGTTGTTTTATTTTGTTTTATAAAATTTAGCTTTAAGAAAACTCTTAAAAATAGAGGGGATGGGAAGATGTATCCAAAGATACCCACAAAGCACCCATAATCATTTTTTCATTTACTTAGAAAGGTGTCATGTTCCAAACAAGTCCCATGCTCTTCAAGCCAAAAAACATTGGGAAGGAATGATGGTTTAACTGTCTGGTCCCTGCATTTCCTGAACATCCATTTACAGTAGTTGGTCCATGATGGCAGAAAGTGTGACAAGGACTACTTTGCACTCAGAAACCAAGCATGCCCTACAAGTTACTTGAGACCTTAATTTGAAGGGAAACACAAACTGTTTGGGCCACTATGCAGAGTACAGGGAGTCCTCGACTTATGACCAGAATTGAGCCCCAAAATTTCTGTTGCTAAGTGAGATAGTTGTTAAGTGAATTTTGCCCCATTTTACAACCTGGCTTGCCATAGTTGTCAAGTGAATCCCTGCAGTTGTTAAGTTAGTAACACAGTTGTAAATGAATCTGGCTTCTACATTGACTTTGCTGGTCAGAAGGTTCCAGAAGGTGATCATGTGACCCTGGGACACTGCAACCGTCATAAATTTGAGTCAGTCACCAAGCGTCTGAATTTTGATCATGTGACCCTGGGGAAGTCACTTTTTTCTAGTGCCGTTGTAATTTTGAATGATCACTAAGTGATCTTTTGTAAATCGAGGACTACTTTACCTGTAAAGATAGTCCAAGTTGTCCCTAGCTTTGCTCTCTGCTCTCTACACCATGGGTTGAGACACACTTACAAGCACAAAGGGGAAAACATGGTAGGCACAGCAGTGCTGCTAGGCATGCCCGCTTTCGAAAAGTCATTACCTCAATCTCCCTCAAAAGTTCAGATTGGCCGCATGTTTCCAAGTCCTCCAAAGCTTCTCCAAAAACGCGCCAAAAATTATCCTCAGGTGGCATCTCAAGGCCATTTTGGCGGGTGGGATATCTGTTGTAACGTAGGAACCAAAGATTGTCAGCACTCTTCTGGAGCAGGAGGGAAGCTTCAAGGCTACAGCAAGTGGCTCGCCAGTAAAAGCAGAGACTTGGCAGAGTCTTCATATACAAAAGCAAACAACATGAATTTTTCAGGCAAGAAAGAGTCCAAACACAGAACCTCCATGCACTTTCACTAACAGGGCAAAAGTCCTTCAAAAGGAAGAATTAAACTGGCGTAGCAATGTCAAGTTCAAGAGGGTAAATTAAGAAGCGCCTGTAGGAAGATTGTAGGTTTAGGAAGACGTGTTTTTTTTTTTTTGGTGAAATAGAGAAGTAAAAGAAAAAAAAAGATGCATGATGGGTAAACCAGGAGCCTCAGAGACTGTTAGTACAAAGGCGGATGGGACAAAATTCAGATCTGAGACACAGAACACCTGAGAAGAGAGAGAAAAACACAGAGGGTAACGGACATGGTGAGAAAATGGTAAATACATCAGGTTTCTAGGGGAGCATATAATGTAAAAAAGATGTATATAGAAATGATTTTTCCCTTGATTAGGCAAGCAATTAAATACAGGTACAACCACAACTGAGTGCAAAATTTTTGTTCCTAAATGAGACAGTTGTTAAGTGAATTTTGCCCCATTTTACGACCTTTCTTGCCACAGCGAATCACTGAGGTTGTTTAGGTAGTAACAGGGCTGTTAAATAAATCTCGTTTCCCCACTGACTTTGCTTTTCAGAAGATCGCAAAAAGGGATCACATGACCTGGGACACTGCAACCCTCGTAAATATGAGTCAGTTGCCAAGACGGTTTAATTTTGATCACATGATCATGGGGATGTTGCAATGTCATAAGTGTGAAAAATGGTCATGTCACTTTTTTCGATGCCGTTGTGACTTCATATGGTCACTAAATTAACTTATTGTAAGTCTACCTGTAATTAGGACGACTTCATACAGAAGACTGAGTGGGCCAGTATATAAAAACCAACATAGGTTTCATTTCTTATGTTCATCGTTCAGGATTTTTTATTTCCAACAGTTTACAACTCAAAACTATGGTGAAAAGCATATTCTGGTAGAGCAGAAAAAGTTATGCTTATTGTTAACCATCCTCTTCAAAAAAGATGGCTAAATCAGCAACCCCAGTCCAATCATCTGATGTAACTTTCCCATGTGCATTCTCACTGGTGTTTAGGCTGCAGCTCCCAGAATTTTTAGCCATCATGCTCAATGGCTGGTTGGGCAATTCTGGGAGTTGTAGTTCACAAAACCAGTTGACACCAGGTTGAAGGAGGCAGCTTAAATAAATAAATAAATGGGAAAGACCCAGCTAGGATACAGAATAACCAAGAAGGGCTAAGAACTGCTGTGTTTCCCTGAAAGTAAGGCCTACCCCGAAAGTAAGCCCTAGCTTGATTTATGGGGGTGGACCTAATATAAACCCTACCCCAAAAATAAGCCTTAGTTTTGGGGCAAGGCACACACCTAAAAATGAAGTGAGAGTGGGAATGGGGGGGTGGATCTACCCCACGCACCCCACACCCACTTAGCTTGCAGCCAGGCCTCTCCTCACCAGCCCAGTTCTTCTGTGGCATCTTCTGAAGCCAGGCCTGCATTTCTCAGTCATAGGCCTTTCCAGAAGGCCTGTGCAGCTGAGAACCGAGTTATGGATTCAGTCCATAGCTCAGTTCTGCAAGACCTCTGCAGCTGAGGACTGAGCTATGGATTGAATCCATAGCTCGGTCCTTGGCTACAGAGGCCTTTTGGAAAGGCCTGACTGCAAAATGCAGGCTGGAATGCAGCTGTAGCATGAAGTTGCTCCTTCGGCCCCAGAAGAAGTGAACCGGCTGTCAATGCCTAAGGTGAGTAAGAAATCCCCCCCAAATAAGACCTGGTGCCTCTTTTAGAGGCAAAATAATAATAATAATAATAATAATAATAATAATAATAATAATAATAATAATAATAATAATAATAATAATAATAATAATAATAATAATATCATCCGGGAAAACATGGTATCAAGGGCAAACAGCCCCATGATTAGGCTAAAATGTGTTTTAAGATACTCTGTTCTGTTGGGGACAATGCCACTCCCAATATGTAAAAGAGCTACAGTAATTCCTCTCAGATTCAGTTACATTGTAATATAGCAAAATATACAGCTGAAACAGAGCAAACAAAGAGAACCAGACTTAATTCTTGAGGATTGAAAATTAAGTGGCAGAATTTTTTCTTTGGGAAAGAAAGAAGATCCAGCCATTCCCAAATTGTATTGCAACATTTTACATTTTACTCTCTTCTTTCTAAGAGATAAGAGGCTGCCATTTCCTCTCAAGTAGGAAGAAAGAAGAAGAAGGTCTTACATTTAGGACGAATGGTGCCAAAGAAAGCAGAATTTTTTCTGCAATCCTGACATGAGATGAACTGAAATTCAATGTCAGGAAAAGAAAGGGTAAACAAACAATTTTTGCTTTAGTCAGTTTTCTAAGTCAGAAAACCAGACAGCAAGCCCTGGTATTTTTCCTCCAAGAAACTTCACACCAGGTTTAGGTGTCACTTCTTAGTTTTAAAAAGGAAAGCAGGAATTACAAATGAACTAAAGTTATGAAATGGTTTTGGAAATCCATGCCAAGGGAATGATTATCATTTTAATGGTTTAACACTACAAAAAACTGTGACACAAATAGACAGAATGCTGAACTGAGATTTTTTTTTAAAAAAAATGTATGCTACTGCCTTCTGTTGTTCTTGTTACAGCCTCATCTCAATTGCTTCCTCCCATCACCCTCCAATACTTAGTTATGGAGTTCTTTTGTCTCAGACTGCCTTTGTTTTCATGTCCATCCACCGTGGAAGTCACTGTTGGCACTTCAAAATTCCACCTCAAAGATTTATGACCCAAACAATTTGTGGCCCCTTGGCTGAAGACCATTCTCAGTTTGAGATATCAAACAAAACCAATTCTGTCTCCTTGGCAGCTTCAACCAATTGAACCAAAAAAACTTGAACATTGGACAAGAATAAAACTAAGTATCATAGATTAAACTCGATTCTAGATGTCTCTCTTCTGTTGTAAATAGCACTGCAGTTGACAGGGATGACTAGAAGTTAGCTTTCAGTACTGGGACATTGCTTTGCATGTTCAGTTCTAAGTGTATTACATTTTCCTTACACAAACAAGTAGGAAATAGATAATTTTAACATATAACCATGCAATAATTTTCACACTGGGCTAAGGATGTGGTCAGAAAAGCTAAGGAGGGGGTCATGACAATTTGACCCCATTTTTTCTGTGTGACACATACAAAAAAACCAGGTGGAGCTTTAATCCCATTTTTGTGACTGCCATCTTGATTTTTTCAACCATACCTGGCAGACACCCTTGCAACTGGCCATTAGAATCTTGTTGCTCCAAGATCAGATGTAGAACACTGAATAACAGAGTATCATTATTAAAGCAATATGCCAGAAAGGCAACTGGAACATTGAAAGGAGGCCAAATGTTGAGGTTAGAACATCAAGTGCATGTTATTCCACACAAACCGGAGTGAAGACAACAGGGAGGCAAATGACAAAAGCAGCATTTGTCTCCTTTGGACATGCATTATTACACTGCATGCACATATATATATAAAAAAACAAGCTTGCATCATGAAGATAAGATGCTGCTTTCATCATTTTGCCAAAACAAATGGATTCTGAGGATGCTTCTGCTGCTGTACCACTTGCAACCTCCATTATGTTCACAAAACACAAGAGCAAGCTTAGTTCTATATGATATATTCCATTTTCAGGAAACTAGAAGGAGATCCAAACACTTTAAAGATAAATTCACTGTACTGCTGATTATCATATTGTGGAGGTAGAAACATTCAAATTGATAGAAATCCACAAATGCAAGAATGTAATGAAATTCTGATCAGCATGAACAATAGAGGTCCTATTTGGGAGGCATTATTCAGCTTCTTATAGTAATCGTTGAACTGCTTTACCCACAGGGATCATTAGACAACACTTTTGGGGGAAAAATGACTTTGCACAGCATTGTATATTTGAAAAAAGCCAATCCAGTTGGTATGCAAATTTATTAATAAAAATCTGTTGGTGCCCCTAACAGCATATATCTTCGAGGGCATATAGTATATGGAGGTTCTTGAAAGTAGAATGCAGTCATTCCCTTGGAAGCAAATTTCCATCCTTTCATGAGAATTACTGAATTCTGAATTGTTAATTCCTTCTCACTTAATTCATGCATTTCTGAAACTCTTCACCCTGAAATGCATGGGCATTGTGAAAGCACAAATATGATGAATGTTTGATTAAGACAAGGATGTTTCATCCTCCTGCACAATTGCCATGTACACATCACAACATTTCATTGGTGTTTCCTATCAATTTTTAAGTCAGCTAAGCCGCTGTTTTTAAATGCTTTAATAATCATTTGTGCTGACAATGGGAATTGGAGTTTGGAAAAAGAAGAGGCTTGTTTAAAGCCTATTCCACTGCAATGAATCATTTAAATTACACTTAAAACAAGCATGCCTGAATGTTTGATTCTTGCAATTGATAGCAATATACATTCATTTCTCCCGTCCTTCCCCAAAAGAGCCGGACATACCTGCTCGGCTTCTCCCAGTCTTCCTCATTGAAATTGACCTGTGTAAAAGGGTAGCTCTTCCTGGAGTCTCCAGGAGGGGTGCTGCTTTGCTGCCTGCTGGATCTCCATTCATGGGGATGAAGCGCAATGCCCATAGCCTGAGGCAAGTAGGTACCTACTGGAATTGGGGAAGCAGAGAAGATAACAAGAAGAGGAAGGAGATTATTTGATTGCTATTGCTGAGAAAATTATGCTGGATGAGAAGTCCATTGGTATGTTTTCATTATGGAACTGCTTCTTGTCAGCAAAACTGGGAATGAAGTGTGGGATTGATCTGGACAGTACAAAAAGCTCCTCTTGTCTCTTAAAGAAATATTAGATATGTTGGATAACTGTGAAAGTGAAGAAATGTTCCAGCCAAGTCACACTGGACTTTCTCCAGCGAAGCATCTAGAGCAGGCATGTGAAACTCGCAACATCACCTGACGTCGCACGACATATCGGAGCTTTTTCGCCATTGCCAGCAATGGGCTGGGCGCGGCTCCGGTATGATGAAACCAGCCCGTGGGTCCGCAGTTTGACACCCCTGATCAAGAGGAAGAGTCTACTAGTAATAATATTAATAATCTCAAAGTGATTAAAATCCTGCTCTGCTAATCAACAGACTTCCTGTATCAATTACTATTGTTCACCTTGTTGTAATCTTATATTGCCTTAAAAGCTTTCAATAACGAGATGGGAATCTGACCCTTTTGCCACTAACCATACTAGTTGAGACTGTGGGTGGGTAGGAGAGTGGTCTACATCATACTTGCCTTAAAAAAGC
Organism: Crotalus tigris; assembly: GCF_016545835.1. Lineage (NCBI taxonomy): Eukaryota > Metazoa > Chordata > Lepidosauria > Squamata > Viperidae > Crotalus > Crotalus tigris. The sequence continues at coordinate 1,321,467 of NW_024097742.1, read as the reverse complement.
TGTGCCTTTTTCTGAGTTCATATGATAGTCACCCAGTGTCAAGAAAATAAGTGAAAGAAGGAAGCATTAATGCCCATTTTAAAATAATATCCGTCCCTCGGTTCAATAATTCATCCAAGATTTAAATTTTATACAATTTAAATTGGATATGAAAAAATACCATTTAGCTTTTTTATAACTTGTATAAAAACTCTACTTTTTTTTTCTTTGCTTTGCTTTTTTTTAAAATATTTTTTTCTTTTTAAGGTTTATAATTCTTTATTCATATATATTTTGTTCTTAATTATCTTATAATTTTGTTAATTTCTTTTAATTAAGCCTATATTCTGCTCTGGGAAGCTCGGGGGGGAGGGAGGGGGTGATTTGGGAGGGGTTGGGGGAGGGTTGTATTGTTTTTTTTTGTCTTATTGTAGTTGTTATTGTTTTTTTTCTGTCTTTGTAAAAGTTTTTAAAAATTTTTCAATAAAAAAAAAAAATTCATCCAAGATTGTTCTAAAGGATCAGAAAGTGATGGGAGGGTGGGAGAGGATGAAATAACTAGCTAGTCAAGCAGACAATTTCCTACTGAATAATAATAATAATAAAGTTGGAAGGGACCTTGGAGGTCATCAAGTTCAAAACTTAAGTGAACTGATTTATTTAAGTATTCATCATTGCTAAAGAATGGATTTATTACTACCGGAAAGATTTCAAGGAAACTTTCTCAAGATTGGAATGCAAAACTGGGGGAAAAAAATGTGTGGATTTGGATGAATGGGAGACTAGAGACTGAAGACGATAATGAAAAAACAGGGAAGGAAAGTAGAGGGAGCACAAAAACAGAACAATGCAAGATGAGAATGTTTAAGGCTGTTAATGAATGTTAGAAAGTTGTTGACAGAGGGGTCTGTGGAGAGGAGATTTTAAAAAAGTCAAAATGGTCACCATAACTATGCAATCAAAGCTCTGCTCTTTTATGCAATTACTTCAGCCACTCCTTTGCTCATTTCTGGCAGGATTTCAAGACCACAAAATATGCTTCATATTCTTTTCCAACAGTATTTCCCAAAAAATAATTCTGCGAAGTAGGAGCTGAAAGATAGTGAAGACCCTAATGGGTTTCTATGGCTGGGAATGAACTTTTAACCTTCAATTTGGGATCATTATATCCCATGTCCTAACCACATCACCTTGATCAGTTTTCTTTGGCAATTGGCTTGCAATGACTGGAGGAATGCCATCCAGAGCATTCCCAATACTTAGGATAGGGAGACTTCCAAAACAATTGTTCATTCCATATACAAAGTGTATATCTTTGTAGAATCAATCATAACATCCATGAAAACAAGAGAAATTTGTAAATTGAAATAATAAGTCCAGATTGAATTTAATATTGTGATTTTCAAGCTCACCACTAAATCCCCAATTCTGATAGTCAACAAAGAATTCTATATCCTAAAATTATTCTGACCTGGTCAAATAGAAAAAAAAAGAGAAAGAGAACATTTCTTATCTTCTTGTAAAAAAAAAAACCCAGAAAAAAAGAACATGCCAAATGTAGAATGCATTGTGTCATGTATTCATCATGCCTAGTATTAATATATGTTCATGTATGTATAACACATGTCTCTTGTTTTCATCATTCCCCCTCCTCCATCATTCCCATTTACCATCACATTGTCATGCTAGCTGGAAACTATGAAAATTGTAGCCCAATGAAGATGGAGAGGGCCAGGTACAGAACACTAACCTTTGAAGACATTCTAGTGAATGTTCTACTTGTACATTTGTGAAGTAAATATTACCTTTTGTTGAGCAACTTACTGAAATATATATCCCATTGGCCAAGGCCATAGAAGAGAGTGTACACTGCCGCACATGCAATTTTGTGTGAGGCCAGCACAAGCTGTTACTCTTGTATAAACCCTATAAGCTTAATATACTTCTTTCCAACATTACTGGGGCAAATGGTCACCATCGATTAGAAATACAGGCATCTGATGTTTGTATGGTATTTTGATAACCTTTCTTTTAAGGTTTTAAGAGACCAACATCATAATAGTGTCAATGGTAATTACAGCAGGGATATAGTCAGTCTAGTCCTACAGACACATTGGGTTGTTTTTTTTGAAAGACCCTCAAAAATCCATAACATAGTTGTAGGATACAAATTTAAGAAATGAAATACAATAAAAGGTGTGCATTGACTTACATATTCACACAAAGGAACAGGAAAGTCAACTTACCTTGGCTTCCATAGCCTGTGTCAATACCTGAACCATCCCAGGATTCCATAGCACTGTCCACACTAGGGATTGTGGTGGAATACACCTCGGAGAGCTTGCTAGTTTTCTGAGAGTCAGCCAGATCATCCTCAAGATCACTAACCTCATTCATATTCCCAGATTTTTGAGGAAAAGTCCCTGGAATCCAAAGAAAGAGGTACATGACTTAGTGATATTCCACAATTGGTTTGGTGTCTTATATACTGTATACTATTATGACAACGGACTAATGTGCATAAGCATCACAGGATGTGGGCCTAATGTCGCGTCTCACAGATGAAACAGGGTTGCAGTAAGATCAAGGAGCTTTTCTTTTTTTCTTAACTTTTTGGCCTCAACCTGTGTGCCATAATTGATAAGAAATGCATAAACAGCACTTTAGAGTTTTTAAAAATGCAGATGTCAGCTGCCAATATGACTGTAAGTACATTTTTATAATTAAGTTTGAGAGAAATCAACTAGAAACTTGTTTTCCTTGTTACCTTCTGGGAGGAAGCTTCGTGGTATCCGAAGCAGAACATCCAGATTCAGTCACAGTTTTGTTCCACACAGTATTAACCTTGTGAATTCTAAAGCTTCCTCCTTCTGTTATTTATTCAAGATGGACAGTGATTAATATTTATATGTATTTATACATAAGGGTGTAGGTATATACATATGTTGTATATAGTTATGTTTAAATGTGTGTTATGTATGTGTACACTTTGAGAGCAAGCAACTAAATTTCATTTTTAATGTGTGCTATTGTGCCCACAGTAAAAAAATGACAATAAAGGTTATCTATCTATCTGTCTTTCTGTCTGTCTATCTACTTATTTCTAGGTAAACAATTTTTGCATTTGACGATGGTATTTCTGAACATTTAAGTAAAATCATCTGGATAATTTGCTTTTACCTTAGAACCATTTCCAAGCAAAAAGACAAATATAAATTTGTTATGAGGATGGATGAAGTTGCTTACGGTAACTCTACTGAAAAATTGAAAATTCCAATTTGGGATACTTCTGAAGTTGCTTGAGAACACCTGATTTTAAAGAGGTACTGTCTGAGAGTTTTTAAGAGGTGAAATGGAATTCTGTAAACTTCAACAAGACTTTGTGTTGGCCTTGTTCATTTCATGGCTACAAATGGGGTTCTGGAGGGCTGTTCACCAATGCTCTGGAGATACAGGGTTCTAGATTGGCTGCCTATTAGGAGCAGATATGAAGACTAGAAGTCATGTTTTAAATAAATGTTTCTTTTCTTTTCTATTTTTTTTCTTTTCTCTATTCCTTCCTTATCTATTCACTATTTTACTTTATTTCTTTTCTGAAATTTGTATTTTTAAAAAATCTCTTTTACAAAAACTATAAAGGAGGGAGAGAGAGAGAACATGCACTCCCCAGTTTGGTTAGCCATTAAGGTATCAGGCTAGAGACCGGGAAACTGTGAGTTCTAGTCATGCCTTAGGCACAAAGCTAGTTGGATGACCTTGGGCTTTCTCTCAGCACTAGAAAGGATGCAATGGCGAACCACTTGCCAACTACTGGGGCATTATGAAGCCAGAAAAAAGATAATCTCTACAGAATCTGACGTGATATTTGAGCATCAGATTTGACAGGGAAATCCTTACTTTTTCCTTACTTTTTCTACAACTCAGAAACTTTTTTTGATAATATAATGCTGGATCAAAATAGGGGTGCTTGCTAGGTTTTGAAGAAGAGAGGAAAATGTTACACCAAAAGAAAAAAACCCAATTTCTTTGGCTTTTTACATTAGAATTGAAATGCATACATGAACACTATATGTGAATGATATAGCTTAGCACTTAGTCGGCTTCTTAAAATGAGAATCTGAAGCAACTGTATAATGATGACCTCAATCAGTGGATCACTGCTGCGCTGTGTATTCCCCCCCTCCTTGTTTTAAAGAAATCTTCCAAGGAGCTGCTTTTTCTTTTAAATAAGTGGCCCTCTTAAAGGCTTCAATAAGGAACAGCAGTTTTAATACAATGCAAACAAAAGATGCAGTGCATTGAGCTGTTGAACATGCATTTTGCAAAGTTCCACCAATGTTATCTCATTGATCTGAATTGTCTTTTACCACTCATCAAAACAAAAAAATATGCATTTTCTTTATGGTTACAAAATACGCGGAATGACATTATATTTCTTCTAAAGAATATTAGAATAACTTAGCTGAGATGGGCGGCTATAGAAATTGAATAACTAAATAAATTTAAGATAAGAAAACTTGTGCGAGAGGAAAACATTGCATTACACTTTCTTTTAAAGGGAGTGTAAAGCTCAGAGACAGTGTAAAGTGTGAAATTCAGAGAAAAAAAGGCCTCTTTCTAAACTTTTCTCTGCATCCTTATGAGACAGGCATATAGGTAGTCCTTGACGTATGACCACAATTGAGCCCAAAATGTCTGTTTCTACGTGAAACATTTGTTAGTGAGTTTTTTCCCCATTTTACGACCTCTCTTGTCAGTTGTTAAATAAATCACTGCACTTGTTAAATTAGTAACACGGTTGTGAATCATAAGTCAGTTTTTTCAGCGATGTTGTTAACTTTGAATGGTCCCTAAACAAAGTGTTATAAATCAAGGAGTACCTGTAATTCAGAGCAATATTCATTTGAATTAATTAATTAAATAAATTAAAAGCTTACTTTCGGTTTGCTTTTTGATTTTTAGTGTTACTGTCTCTCCAGCCATTTGGAGCAGATGAATGGCTTCGCTCAGGGGCTTCCCTTTAAGGCTGACATTATTGATAGCTAATATCCGATCTCCTATGTGGATAGCTCCAGTTCTAAGGAAAAAGTAAAGGAAACTTCAGCTGTGATGCATGGCAGCAATTTCAATTAAAAATCCATCCATCTACCATGAATTATAAGAGAGAGAATACTACGGACATCCGAAGAAAAATATGAAAAAAAATCCATAACTATGTATAGATTTCCATCATTCATCACTTCTGTGATTTATATTGGGAAGAGAAATTCTATTGTGTGCATATTCTTACAATTCACATTAATAAAATAATAACCAAGGAATGACCCAGCCACTTGATATCAAAAATGAAATTGGTCAAAATCCTATTACAAGAGTTTAGTGAGCTTAACCTGAAGATTTTTTTGGGGGGTGGGGCATATCTTAAGAAGAATGTAGAATTGGCTGAAATGTCAAGATCTCATAATGGTTCAGCCATTTTTTTTTTTAAATGGCTGCAAATTGAGTTTTAGGATACTTGGGATGGGGGATAAAAGCTACTGTGACTGTAGAGCAGGGGTTTTCAGACTTGGCTCTTTTATGACTTGTGGACCTCAACTCCCAGAATTCCTCAGCCAGGCATGCTGGCTGAGGAATTCTGGGAGTTGAAGTCCACAAGTCATAAAAGGGCCAAGTCTGAAGACTCGTGCTGTAGAGGGTAAGGAAGATTGCCTTGATGGAGATATGCAAGATCCATTGCCTAGGCAACTGAAGATGGGGGTGGAAAAAGGGACCCATATGATGTTTGGAACATTCAGATCATATTCAGAAATGACTTGGGAAATCACCACCCTATTTCACTGGAGTATAAGGGGAAGATGTATATCACAATCAGACTTGCAGGATTCTTTTATTATAGCTAAATTCAATAAAGTACAATTATGATTGTATATGGATTTCATTTTCTACTGGGCCAGAAGCCATTAAGACAACAACAGATGCAGAAGCATGTGTTGAGTCCAGAGAGGCAAAACAATATTCAAAGGGACTCATTCTGTCTCCCACTGATTCCTATGATATTAGAGAAGGGAAGGAAAAACACAGGCAGGCTTGTAAACATCTATTATGATAACTTTTATCAATAAAGTATTGTTCTAGTTTCCTTCTGGAGTCAGTTTTTTAATTTGGCAGTGTTTCTCGACCTGAGCAATTTTAAGAGGGGTGGGAGTTAAAGTCCACCCCTCTTAAAATTGTTCAAGTTGAGAAACACTTGTCTATGGAATAGGTTTGATAGTAACTAACTCTTACAATATAGATTCCATTCACTTCTGGACAGCTTTTACTGGATAGCAGCAAGAGAAAAAAAATGTTCCCTTCCATTTGCCTTTAGATGTGCTCTCAGTCAGAAATGGAAAAAGAATAGTTAAATAACAATGGTTGCTTAGGTATATTGCATCAGTCCCCCCCCCCCCCGGATCTTTCCTCCTATATTTATGTAACACACAGGAATTTAGGTATATATGCTGGTCTAAGACTGTAATAAAATTGCTTTATTGGCTTAAGTATTTCCTCCTGCATTGTCTTTTATGGCTAATGATTTTTAATGAAAGCATGTACAAACAAAAGAACACCATTTGTTTTCTGCTACAGAAAACAAAAGCTTTGTGCCCTAACACGCAATTAATATTCCAAATACCGTCTATGGATAATTTCGTATTATATTCCAACAGTTAAAAATGGATTTGGAATGGATTTTGGAGGGAGAGGGGAGTTAGTACCATACAGTACTGCATATTAATTTCATAACTAACCAATAGAGGTCACTGTGGCTCAATCAAATAGCAAAACAAAGCTATTCAATAGAGCAGTGTGTAAACAATAACACACTTTTATTTTACCCTTACTGGGTGGTGATCTTGAAGTGAAAAACTCAATTAATCATAAGACTTTGAAGGGAAATTAAAATTTGGATGCCGTCTTCTTCCATCAAGACGACGCTATAGGGCATTGCGCACCAGAACAAATAGACATAAATTTAGTTTTTCCCTCCACGCCATCACTCTGCTTAACAACTAATTCCTATAACACCATCAAACTACTTAGTAAAGCTGTATTACTATTATTCTCCTCATCTTTCCTATTACCTACCTCCTTATCTTCTTATGACTATAATTTGTTGCTTGTAACTTACAATTTATATTGTTTTATTTAGTATCCTAGTATGATTTATGTTGTTGCTTAGCTAGTATCCTATGACTATCACTAAATTTGCATCTTATGATTTATGATGAAGGGTTGTATTTTATGACTTATGAAGAATGTATTTTTATGTTGTCTATAATCATGATCTATCACTATTACTTGTATGTACACTGAAAGCTTATGCACCAGAGACAAATTCCTTGAGTGCCCAACCACACTTGGCCAATAAAGAATTCTTAACTCTTCTTAACTCTTAACTTACTTTCTTGGCTCCAATGCCAAAGAAATCCTGGCTATAGGATGACATAAATACCATAGGTGGAGTGGGAATATTGCAATAACTGCATTGTTAATGGTCTACCAGAAGATGGCACTGTTGGCTCAGAAAGATAACAGAAGCATCTCAAGAATTAAGTTTGGAATCATCAGGTCCTTAACAAATTCAAAAAGGCAAGGTAGAGATTCAGCCTTTATAAACCATGAACAATTATCAACATTTATTAGCTTTGTAGCATCCTAGGAATTCTGACTAAGCCCCTCAACTGAATTTCAGGACAAAATTTCTTGCTGTGTTAAGGGGAATATTTCATATTCTTCTACCAGTTTCTTATCTAATTTCTGTTAGCAATTGTGGAAGTCTGGTCTGGACAGCACCTATAGAAATGAGGCAAAGAACTCTACAGAGAAGTGCTTTGGAATATGTCCCCCCTAATCCAGCTTCAGTTCTACTGAGAATATAGGTATGCTGAGGATATATCATAGGGGAAAAAAATGGCAAATCTGTGTCCAAGGGACATCCCCTACTACAGGGGTCCCCAGCCCCCGGTCCATGGCCCAGTATCAGTCCATTGGAAATCGGGCGGCACAAGTAGGCAAGTGCGTGAGCACATGAAGCTCCATTTGTGCAAGTGGACAGCATGAATGCATGAAACTATCTCCTCTCTTCCTCCCTACTGCCACCACTCATGGTCTACAGAGCTGGAAAGGTTGGGGACTGTTACTCTAGTGTATCTTTCCTATGTCTGTCTGTCTGTCTATCATCACATTTTTCAACTGCTCACAGAGGAGGGACTCTAGGCAGGCCAGCTAGTAAAGCAGTGTAACAGCTGGACCATTGTAATGTTATCCTTACAATAATCTTAACATTATATTGTAAACTAAGATCTGCAATATTACCATCACCCCTCCCCCCAAAAGAAAGAAATCCCATTTCCTCATATTTTGAACCCGCCCCTCCCCCGCCTTATGTTCTTTTGCAAATCTGAAACATTGATGTGACTTAGGTGGCCACACTAAAAAGTTATGTGGTCTCTAGTTGAAAATGATTTTGATGGTTCAAGACTAATCAATCAATCAATTGTGTGTGGGTGTATGGAAGTAATTTCTTAAGGTTTTGCTTTGTTTTTAGAATGGCAGTGCTGATGTTCCAACTGCCAAGCTATAAAGATAGACTCAAGTCTAAATTCCACTGAGTTCAATGTTGAGGAATGCCTATATAAGACTATATGTGTCTAATCCTGAGCACCAGAACAAATAACAGGTCATCCAAGCCAATTTAGGAGGAATATCTTTGAATGTTAAAAAACAACATTATTTTTTTTTCCTTTGGTAAAGTTTCTCATGTGGGCTTGAATATTAATCTGACTTTTAATTATGTTTAGGATTGCAAAGCATGTATTAAGTAAATCTTTGGACACTGGTCATTTTTCATCCTCTTTCTTTTTCCTTCCAGTTTTGTCTTTCAATCTGCCAGGATACAAAGATTTATTTGGGGAAAAGCAGCAAACAAGAAAGATAAAGCAACTGAACCTTTCAAATATTAAGTTAAATTAATTTCCCTGGTACACGTATTTACATAAAACTAACTGATGTCCATAACACTATCAATAAAGTAATGATGCCTGTGCTATTCAAGAGGATGAATGTTCAGAAAAACTCTGTCAGATGGTCTTGTTTTTTCAGATCATTCAATGGAAAGTGAGCAGGAGAGAACCAACCTAGAAATAAGGAGAAATGTTCTGACAGTTAGAACAATTAACGTTAATTGTTATGGGTGCTCCATCACTGGAGGTTTTTAAGAAGAGATTAGACAGACCATTTGTCTGGAATGGTATGGGCTTTCCTGCTTGAGCAAGGGGCTGGACTAGAAGACCTCCAAGGTCCCTTCCAACTCTGTTACTCTGTTAAGATTCCTTCTTTGGAAGCTGAATGCCTGCAGTGACACCTCAGCCCTCTGACTCTAAGGTTGCCAACTGCAACTTACCTTTCTGCCAGTCCTCGTTTTGTCAAGCCTGAAATGACAATGGGGTCAAAAGGTTCCTCCGTGCCTGAAATAGTGATTCCCAGAGGCCCACCATATCTCTTCAATTCCACTGTGTAGATGATAGCCCCAGTGGTTTCTTGCTCATCTATTAAAAGGAACAAAGAGACTAATAATCACGAAGGAAGGCAAATAAAGGCTGAATAACGATAATAGAAGCCATCGAAAGGCCAAGCTCAGAAGACGTTCCAGCCAATCACAAAGAAACTTGCAGCCTTCTGAATCTTTTTGAAGGGACCTGTTTGTATATAGGAAGTGTGTGAATATGCAAGCATATTAATTAACAATATTGATTCACAATCTGTCAACCTCATTAGTCTTCAAAAGGATCTTTTTTTTGTCAACAAATGAATTCAGAGTTTTTGTACCAGAGTTATCCTCATCCTTCCTGATCTTCAATTTGACAAGTTCTTCACACTGTTTTAAAATCTGCACTGCGTCTTCCATTGAGCAATTGTCAAGTCGGATATTATCAATAGCTAACAGCTTGTCTCCGGGCTCCAAGGTGCCAGTCCTGCATACAAAGAAAAAACAAATCTTTTAGAAAACATTCTAAATAGTGTTAACATTTGTTCTCCTCAAGTGCTAACAGTGTGGGTGATATGATGAAATAAGTGTTGGGCAAATAAAATAATTCATATTTTTTTAGTAGCTGTCTTTCAATATGATGGAAAAAAATTACTTTAGAAAATGTTTTAAAATAACGAGAATCCCAGAAGAATTCTCTTAGTCTCCTTGCACTCAATTTAACCACAAAGAGGTCAAGAGGTGTATTTAATTATATTGTCTTCCATTGCACAAACATTTCTCCAGATTTCTGCTGCCTCTTCATGCTTCAGATGAGGTTCCAAAGGAAGACCTTAAAGCAGGACCCTTTCTTTTAGGGTGCTGGGAGCCAAAAGGCTTTAGACCCAGTCTTTCTCAATCCCAGCAACTTTCAGATGGTTGGACTTCAACTCCCAGAATGCCTCATCCAGCAATACTGAAACACTGCTTTAGAATGATGCAAAGGGAAATTGAAACATCCACCCCGTCACCTTGGAGCATCTTCAGCAACAAAGGAAACTCAAATATTATAAAGATGAATTTAAAAGAAATTCCCAGACACCTTGAGAAGAATGTAGAAAAAGAGATGCTTCTTTCTAAAGGGAAGAACATTTCCAAGGCATATTTTGGTATAGGATTAATCTGAACAAGTATGTGCCAGCTTCATGTGTATTAATTGGGTTCAATGTCATATTACAATCCAGTATACCTATGAAAGATGGTTGACGTCATATAGAAATATTACAGATCTTATGAACAAATTCATTGCTATTGTTTATTAGGATTCAGAAATAAAACAAACAAACAGGTAATTCACTCACCTATGTGCTACACTCCCCTTCTTGATATCAGAGATAATTAAAGGCTCACCAGACTTTCTGCTTGCTGTTTAGGAAGAGATACATGCAGACACTCAATCCAGGCATTTAGAGTCCATGATAATCTTCAGAATTATCTATTACCAGCCTTCCACAACCAGACATTCCTGCAGAATTCCCAGTCATTATGGCCATTAGAGCACAACAGGCTGCAGAAGACTATATAATCCAAACATTATATAAAGTAGGAAGCAACACAATACATTTCCCTTTTTCAATTTAGCTTTAATAAAAAACATCTAAGCCCAAGCTACTAATGTTTAATAAAATTCATAAAGCAAAGATATTTGTTATGCTTTGAGAACTGCACTCAAGGTTATACTTTAGCATCTTTTTCCCACAAAAGAGATAGTAAACTTTGGTTGCAGCAAATTGCAGATTATGGTTGAAGAAATGGATCTTTCGTTTATTAAAACAGTGAACCATATACACACAGTCATGGTCTGGAAGAAATGAAAGATAACCAAGAAAAAAAATATGACAAAGGTCTTTTTTAAAGAACCAAATATTCAGTCCTCTATATAGAGTATGTCTATGTAGAATTCACTTATATTGTGACTGCTGGAGAAAATGAGGCAATGGATATTTTGAAGAAAGCACACCATATCTATCAGAAGTATATGAGTGAGGTTGATACAGTGCTTTGCTTTATGGGAGCATCACAACAGTTGAAAGGCAACATATTAGGGCAAAGAGAAAGAAAAGAAAAGAAAGAAAGAAAGAAAGAAAGAAAGAAAGAAAGAAAGAAAGAAAGAGAAAGAAAGAAAGAAAGAAAGAAAGAAAGAAAGAAAGAAAGAAAGAAAGAAAGAAAGAAAGAAAGAGAAAGATCAGAATAACAGAGTTAGAAGGGGACTCTGGAGGTCTTCTAGCCCAACTCCCTGCTCAAGCAAGAAACCCTATACCATTTCAAACAAATGGCTGTCCAATCTCTTCTTCAAAACCTCCAATGCTGGAGCACCCAAAACCTCTGAAGGCAAATCGTTCCACTATTTAATTGTTCTGTCAGGACATTTCTCCTTAGTTCTAGGTTGCTTCTCTCCTTGGTTAGTTTCCATCTATTGCTTCTTGTCCTGCCTTCAGGTGTGTTGGAGAATAGGTTGACCTTCTCTTCTTTGTGGCAGCCCCTGAAATATTGGAACCCTGCTATCATGTCACTCCTAGTCCTTCTTTTCATTAAATTAGACACACCCAATTCCTGCAACTGTTCTTCATATGTTTTAGCCTCCAGTCCCCTAATCATCTTTATTGCTCTTCTCTGCACTCTTTCTAGAGTCTCAACATCTTTTTTACATCGTGGCAACCAAAACTGTATGAAATATTCCAAGTGTGGTCTTACTAAGGCATTATCAAGTGGTACTAACACTTCACATGATCCTGATTCTATCCCTTTTAATACAGTTAATGCAGCCTAGGACTATGTTGACTCCAGATCATTCTGGAGAAGGTCTATCTATATAACTGTTAAGAGTCAATATTGATTTGATAGCAAATAAGCAAGCAAGTAAGCAAGAGGTTGGACTAGAAGACCTCCAAGGTCCCTTCCAACTATAATAATAATAATAATAATAATAATAATAATAATAATAATAATAATAATAATAATACCGTTTAGAACATATCCTATATCCATCACATTTCATTTACTTTTTAAATACATAGCAATTTAGTTCCCCAGCCTGGAATTAATGGTATTAAATGGCAAAAATGCTTAATTCCTATTCAGGGAGCTAACAAGCAAGATGGGAGCTAAAGTTTTCATGCTAGGATGATATAAAATGATAGATAAATATTTCTGAATATATTTGGGATTTCTTTTTCTACTTGAACAAATTCACTTCTATTTAAGCTGCATTAAAAAATTTTCTAATTAAGTCCTCAATACATAAAAAAAGCATTTGAAGATTTTATTTGGATAAATCTTCAAGGCGAGCTGATGTGTAGACTATACATCTGTAACATTAACATGCAATTTAGTTTTGGGATGTCACGCTTCTTTGCATGTTGTTGTGAACTCCCGGTTCATAAAAAAGCAGATAATTCTCAAAACTTGTCTTTCACTAAAAAAATAAAATAAAAATAAATTGGGGATCGTAAAAGTTTAGAGATATTATATGAAACAGTATATTCAAGATTTTGAACACTTAATTTTATGCATTTTTTAAAATTGGCCATTAATATAAAAACATAACAAATCTAAATTCTGAATGAATAGGCGTGAAACTGATGCTACCCAGAAACAGTGCTTCATTTCTAGCACAGTTAGAAATGAAGTTTTAAATTTACAGCAGACCTGCCAATTCTCGAAATATAATTAGCTCCATTTCCTTTTAAGGACTCCATTTCTACAACTATTTATAGAATATGTTATTCACAGCTGAAGAATATTTGGATATCCTCCTCCTATTTGTCCACAGGGAGTCAAACAAGGGGAGGAAAGCTAAGTTAAGAGAGGAGGGTTTTTTTAATTATTATTTTTCATTACTTCCCAGAGATGTAAGTAACATTCCTAGGTGGGTGACTTAGAGATTTGGTTAAAAAAAAAAATCATGCTGTGGAAACAACATGATTCTCATTGTCAAAGCTCTTTGGCCAGAAAACTCTTTTTCTACTTCTCCCCAGCACTGTCTGAAGCTCTTGAAGGTTGGATGGCTTATTGCACAATAAATATTACAATACACACACAGCCAAACAATCTGGAAGATGTTTGGTGCACTCCAAGGGGTTTCCAAGCTGGGTAACCACCCTGGAAAGCAAAGCAACCCTATGAAGATTGGTCCAACCCTGAACAAGTTGGTGATGTGGTTTGTTGCTGAACCTTGGTGGCAAAGCAGAACAAACTGTACTAGGCCTTAGCACGTTGAATTATAGATTCAAGATTGGAAGAAGATGGATGCAAGTGTTTCTTTCCAGACTAATGAAGGTCCTGGAGACTATGATGTAAACAGCCAGTTATAAATGGTTATGGAAACTCTTAGTCAGCCAGGTCATGGTTGTCCCAAAGTTTTTCAAGAGACAAGTAGACTTTCTTTGTTTTTGCTTGAAGATGTTTCCCTTCTCATCCAAGAAGCTTCTTTAGTTCTGAGGAAGTTCTTGGATGAGAAGCAAAATGTCTTCAAGCAAAAACCAAAAAAAGTCCAGTTGCCTTTTGAAAAAGCACCTTTGCGACAGTCAGCTGCAAGCTTTCCCATTATCTGTGAAGAGACTTGCAACCTTGCCAAATCATAGGAAAGCTATTAGAAAGAAAAACCAAAATTCTTTGCCTTAATATTTATGGAGTTATAATTGACCTAAATGGAAAACAATTCAATTGCTGAAATTCCTGTAACTCTTTGCAATCTCCACAAATCTTGTTAAAGGTATTCTGTCAGAATCTTTGAAGGAAAACAAATCATCTCTGGTTTTCATCAGCTGTCAAAATTCTTGACAAACTGATGCAGTCTAAGACTAGAGATTCAGTTTGATGGCAAACAAGTATGAGTTGATGTACTCTGAGATTCAATTTTTTTTTTAAAAAAAACCCAAGATCTTGGGGTAAAAGCATGAATTCTTTGGGCAAGATGCAGCAAAATGACCATTGTCATTTCTGATCACTGGGACTTCTGGTGAACCAAGAGGACTGACTTAGCACATAACAGGATAGCAATCTGGACCTCTTTCATTACTGTCACTGGAAGAATTCAGTCATGTCAGGGCTGTGGTTGGCCAGCCAAAAAACTGTTGGCAAGCTAGTCAGAATCAGCAATGGAACCAGGCTAACACAATGAGATGCAATGCCAGAGATAACTGACCTTCAGTGAAACCTGCAGATAAAGAGAAAATTGCATTTATAGTCTTGTTGCCACCTCACCGCATTTGAAGCAGTGCCTGAATACTTTAGCCTGACACCCCTTCTCTCACTGTGGAGAGTCAATGGCAGTCAAGGTGCTGCTGACTAAGCCTTGGAAGATTCAGGTTTATATTCACGCTCAGCTAATTCATGGGCTGATTCTGGGCCAGTCACTCCCTTTCTCAGCCCAACCAATTTTACAGGGTTATTGTGGGGAAAAGATGGAAGAGGGGGCGCTATGAACATACTTTAAGAGTTGGCTTCCAATTCTGTTGGCTGGACCCAGTCCAAAGTGTAACATTCCCTTAGTATAGGAGACAGCAAATGTGGGATTCATGGTTGGCCACTCTAAAGAAGGTGAAAGTGAAAAAGAAAAAGAATCCCAAAGAAATGAAAATATTGCCATTCCTAAAAATCTATCTAAGGCAAAGGGTTAAATGAAGCATTAAACTGATTGGCTTGCTACTCATGTCAGTGTCAGAAAGTCCTACTACAGGGGTCTTCAAACTTGGCCCTTTTATGACTTGTGGACTTCAACTCCCAGAATTCCTCAGCCAGGCATGCTGGCTGAGGAATTCTGGGAGTTGAAGTCCACAAGTCATAAAAGGGCCAAGTTTGAAGACCCCTGTCCTAGTACAACTCAATCCCTCTAAAAATGATCCTCTTTTGAAATGAAGGCCAATGTAAGATATTGTTTATGACAACCTCAGAAGCAGTAGAAACATCACTAAATTTGCAAAGAGCTTTGACAGGATACAGAGTACCCAAAAGCTACAGGTTTGTTTGTTGAAGCAAGTCCCTACTTCAGTTTATAAATCTGATTCCTGGATCTTTGGCTAGTTTGCTACTACTGTTGAGAGACTAAAATACCCAGAAAGATTCATGTTAAGAAAGACTGAAATAAGTATAAAATCAAAACTTTATTACAGCTTTTGGACCAGAAAGTGCAACAAGAAAATATACACACTTGCAAATATTAATAAAACATTTAAGAATGCAATAAAATTACATAAAATATATTATTGCTGTGACTGTAGTTTTTTTAAAAAAAGCAGTGATCTCCAAAATTTCTGCTAAATTTTAACTTTAGTAGGATGAATACAACAAACAAAATCAAGCAATCTGGAAAGTTACATCAGAATCCTGGGCAGATAAAAACAATGACAAATAGGCCTTCTGCTCTCTACCAGGGTAGTTTTTTAAAATGGGATAAATATGTATCTTCCTAGATTCCTAGAGAGCAACGAAGGAGCATATCACTTAGGGATTTCACAGAGCCATTTCTCCATGGGCATAAACCAGGGGTCTTCAAACCTGGCCTTTTTATGACTTGTGGACTTCAACTCCCAGAATTCCTCAGCCAGCATGCCTGGCTGAGGAATTCTGAGAGTTGAAGTCCACAAGTCATAAAAGGGCTAAGTCTGAAGACCCCTGGCACAAACACTGCTAAAAGGGGATATTTTTATACCACCTCCTCAGAACTGTAGAGGATGGTACATCCAACTTGGCCAAGGTGAAAGCCTTAAAACGTTTCAGAATCAAAATTGAAGAGAGGTAAGATGATATGAGATCACTTGACCATTTGAGAAGAATCCATAAACTGTAGGATATTAGACTTAAACTCATTTGAAAACCAACATTCCAGATGTGTTGTATAAGATGACTCCTGGCATTTTCAAGTCCTAATAGACAGAGGCTTTCCAAAGAAAGTCCTAAGGACTGGAGTTTGCCATTAGTTTGCCTTTATTAGCCAGGTTGATTTAAAACATTATCTAAAAACCAGGAGAGACGAACCTCACAGGAGAAAAATCAATCTCAACCAGAAATTAAGGTGATAAAACCAGGCTCTGGTACTTGCAGAAACCAAACCTGTCTCTAACCATAAAACAGCATTCTTGATGCATCTTGGAGCTGTATGCTCTTATAAACTTGGACTAGGTAGTTTTCAGGATATTAAACTTTGTAAAAATGCAAATTGGAACACTATAAAGAAGCTGTGAGATGACTTTAACAAGGAAAATCTTGCAAACTGCAGGAATAAAAATATGCCCCCTTTGAATGAAAGAATCTTAAGTCAGCTGGTGGAGCTTCATTGGGCCATACTTGCCTGAAAAGAAAAATCTGTGTTCTAAGATAAGAAAGCCTGGAAACTGCACCCCAGGATATTTATAAGTACCGTATGTATCTGCTCTGTTGAAGTCTCATTAATTTGCCATTTATGCAACCTGGTGTTGTGTCATGCAAACACCAGCACTTTAGCTTTTTTTATATAAATTATTGCTAGTTGTTCTTTTAGATAAAAGGAAGCCAATGCTTTCAATGTCTTTCTCATTCCCACCTGGGAGACCAACAAAATTACATTGTGTCCATTATACTAGTACATTATAGTACTACATTTATTACTTCATATAGCCAGGGTGGAATTGCCTGATCTACTAATATTGGATAGTGATGCTTAGAAGATAAGAGAGCCTGATTTATGGAACTGATGCACAAACTAAAGAGTAAGGGGGCTACACTCTTCTCTTACTCCTCTTTTGATGGAAACAGATCCCAAAAGGTGCCCCCAAAGGGAACATCTGACTCACAATGAAACGTTAGAATACAAAATTTGTGAATGCAGGACTCATCTTTTATCCTGTGAGGTTTCCTGAAGTTTTGCCATAGCACCTCCCGTGGAATAAATGTATTTTGGCAAGCATCAGTTCCTCTTTCTTATTGTTTCATAAAAAGCGAATCGAATATGGGGAAGCAAAGGTGGGTCTGTTCAGAACTGTCACTGACATTTAATGTAATGTATCCTAAGAGATGGAAAATTAGTTTTCATTTAATCCTATCTGGGTGCTGCCAGAGGCAGACAGTTCAGAAATGAGTATGTTGAAATGCTCAAGAAAATAAGAATTGGAAACAAAGCTCATGAAAAATCTGGTATACCTAATCTAGATAATGATTATCATCATTGTAAATGATTATATTTATCAAAGTGACTTGATGTACTTTTAGCATTTTTTAGAAAATGCATTGCTGCACAAAGGAGATGGAAACATCAGATCATTCAATTGCTTTTCTTCATAAAAGATCTCTATTCATGCTTTAAAGAACGATTCTCCAATTAACATCGCTATAAATCAGAAATCCAGACTGTGCTAATACTTATTCTGTTACAATACAAGTGATTGCCAGATAGGACAACATGTCTACTATCTCCTGTGAACAAAACAGTGTGTGCATGCGTACACACACACGTGCACACACACACAACCCACTATCACGGTAAATGAAGAATCTAGAGAGAGTTCATCTATAGATGCAATGTGAATTACCGTTTTCAAATAGGCTTACTGATATTTAATTTAGATCTAAAGTATAGGCCTTGAATGCTATTGTGCATTCTGATAATTAACGAGTTTTCAGATCAGGCTTCAACAAAACTGCTAATAATTTAATTTACTTGAAAATGATCACATATAATTAGGAAGGTTTACAAAAACAAGCTTATCATTTAAAACATAGAAAATGTTTTGCAGGGAAAGGTTAAGGAAAAAATAATCTGGTATGGTACTGATAATTTTGCAGCACTCCTTCCAATATGCAGAAACAAAGCAGCACATTCTCCTAAATTGGAGGGGGAAAAGGTTTGCTCAGCAGTCAATTAGCTTTCAATTAACCCTAATAGATCTGATTAGCCAAATTAAATTCTCATTGGCAAGCTGTTGACTTTGCTGTTCACTCAGGTTTGCTTCCTTATGTCTTGGATTGGGTATGAAGGGATCAAATCATTTTATACCAAGGCTGTTATCGGACAATTTCTGCTTGAGAAGTATTGTAGATCTTCATTTTACCCAATCTATGTCAATTTCAATAGACAGCATTAGCCCAAAAAGGTGATGGCCATATTTCCAATAAACTAAGTCAGTGATGGCGAACCTTTTAGAGACCGAGTGCCCAAACTGCAACCCAAAACCCACTTATGTATCGTTGGGTGCCGGGTGGGCATGGCCCATTGGCTGGGTGTGGCTCATTGGGTGGGCGTGGCCCATTGGGTGGGCGTGGCTGCCGTGGTAACAGCAGATTGGGTGGGACTAAAAAGTTCAATCAATCAATTTCAACTTTGCGAGATCTTTTTTTCCCATGAGAAGTTGCAATTGATTGCTTGATTGAACTTTTTTTTTTTTTGCACATGGTGGCGGAGGCCTAAAGCAAAAAGGTTTTATAAAACCCAGCTGAAGGCCCAGGACTAGGGCGATGGCGCGCGTGCCCACAGAGAAGGCTCTGTGTGGCACCTGTGGCATGCGTACTATAGGTTCGCCACTATAAAACTAAGTACTAAAGCAAAGTGAGTGAACCTTTTTCTGTAAAGGCCATGAAGCTCAATCTCTCAGCTTTCATCAGAGGAATCATATATTTTAAGAATAAATGGAAATATTGCAGCCTTAGTATTATTTACTTCACAATCTACTAAAGTCAGGGATCATGTTAGTTACATACACTTAACAGAATAACAGAGTTGGAAGGGAACTTAGAGGTCTTCTAGTCCAACCTCCTCTGTTCAAGCAGGAGACCCTATACCAGGGGTAGGTAACCTCAGCTCTTTTATGACTCGTGGACTTCAACTCCCAGAATTCCTGAGTCAGCTTCAGGAATTCTGGGAGTTGAAGCCCACGAGTCATAAAAGAGTCGAGGTTGCCTACCCCTGCCCTACACCATTCTGGACAAATGGCTATCCAATCTCTTCTTAAAAATCTCCAGTAATGGAGTATCCATAACTTCTTGAGGCGAGCCATTCTATTAATTAATTGTTCTTACTGACTGGAAATTTCTCCTTATTTCTAGTTTGGTTCTCTCCTTGATTAGTTTTCATCCATTGCTTTGTGTCTTGCCTTCAGGTGCCTTGGGGAATAGGTTAATCCCTCTTCTTAATGGCAGCCCCTCAAATATTGGAGTACTGCTATCACATCATCTCAAGTCCTTCCTTTCATTAGACTAGGCATATCCAATTCCTGTAGCATTCTTCATATATTTTAGCCTCCAGCCCTCTAATCATCTTTATTGCTCTTTTCTGCACTTTCTAGAGTCTCAACATCTTGTTTATATTGTGGCAACCAAAACTGGATGCAATATTCCAAGTGTGATTTTACTGAAATAATAATTTAAAGGATTTAAATAAACAAGGAGTGAAAAATAGTAATATAACAATATTAAACATACAACCAACAAAATAAAATAAAACAAATATACTAATAAATTTAGAAAGCAGAACTGTAACTTGAGGAGCATACACACACCAGCAGTTAACAAAATAGCTACAAGTTCTCCTTCTTGGTTTTCTTCTTCTCTGTATGATATACTATATTTGCATGATATACTAGAATTTGTTGCTCACAGTAAGCAGGAGGCACAGAGAAATGTTGTGACAAACTACAGCTGTCTTGTTTTGCCCACCAAAGGGAATCAAACATCACTCATGTTTTTTTAAGACGTAAGCTTGTGTTCCAAGTGTCAGCCTAAGTTTAAGATGTCTTATTTTATAGTTTAGATTTAATTACTTTGGAGAAACTAGAGCAAAATCAACAGCTTTCATTTAAATTTTCTTCCATTTAGTAAAAAAAAAAAAAATGTACTACATGAATAGAAAGATTGGACCTCAAAGAGTCTCAAAGAATTTACCACAGAAATCCTTCAAAATGTAACATTTCATTCCTTGTTTTACTGTATGTAGATTAAGGATGGATTATAGGGTAATGGGAAGTTTAAATGAGTTTGTAGATAATCTTGTTATAGATGGCATAGATTTCTATGTTAAGGAAAGAACTAAACATAATTTTAAAAAAGTTTTTTTTAAATGTTTCTCCGCATAAACAGATTATGTTAAAAGCACTAAGCTTAGGCACAATTGTTGATTAAAAAAAGTCTGATGTCACATGTCTAGAAATTAATATATTCTTGAAGAGAAAAAAATTGGAGAATACACCAAACTGGCTTTTGAATATATATTACAAATATATTATATATATTTCTATTCAAAATTTCCTTAAATCCTACCATTCCTTCTTATCTTGACAAAGCAAGTGAAAAAGAGTCTTAATGAAGAATAAAGCCACCCTTCTACCAGTCATTTCTTTTTTATTGTTGCCTAGGGTTGCTGCTAAGAAAGATCTCCCCTTTTCACACATTATACTAACTAAACTCACAAGGTTCTCACTGTCATAATTCAGCCTACTAGACACTCAGTGTCAACCATAACATTTAGCCTCACAAGGGATCAAGAGACTATCAGAAGAAAGACTTCAACTACTATAATGGTATATGGGAGTGACCTCAGAGCTGCGGTTCAGTCGGATATGTAGGAAACTTAGCTTGCAGAATGAATGGCAATAGGGAAGAACTATACTTTCAAGATTCACACAATAAAGCAGAATCAGTTCATATGGGCATGCTTCCTATCTGGACTACCTCATAAATCTGACCTCAATCTTGTAAGTCTCCTCCTGTCACCTTTATAGCCCAAGAATCCAGGGAGGGTCTCTTCTGAGACATTTGCCATGCCCATATTCCTCCTGCAGGCTAAGCCGCCTCTTATCCTCCTGTTCCCCTGACTGCAGCTCTTCCCCTCTGCCTCCCAAGATCATTCCCATATCCCATTACAGCCACTGAAATAACCTCTAGCCCCCCCCAAACAAGAAGCAAGATGGCTGATGGCGCTTATTTAACATCCTGCCTCAAAGAGAGGCTCTCACAGTCTGCAGGAAGACAGACAGCTTCTGATTCGTGACATGATGGATGATATTTCTCTATACGCATGCCCAGTTTTTATTAAAATGTATAATGATTTAGATGGGGGAGATTTCCCCCCTGAAGGGGTTTTGAGCATATAATTCACATGCATCGTTGACATAGCCAGTCATAAAACATCTTACACCACTGATTGAAACATGAAGCATTGGGGAAATGTGTTTACTTAAGCCAAGTTTAATATGACTACGATTGCACTTTGAAAAAGGGAAATAATCAGACTGGAAAGGACAATTTTAAATCCCCCTTCCCCCAAATTTGAAGAGCTGAGGAAAAATATGCAAAGGAAAACATACATTTCAGGTTCATATTGCAAAAGAAGAACAGTCTGCATATAAATCAATTACCACTTGAAAATGTCTGTTTACTCAAGAGTAAATACGGTAAATGAAAATATACTTAGAAGATACTAAAGCTTTTATATTAAGCTGCATCCATTTATTCTCCATTTTTTTATAGTCTCAACTATAACAGCTAAGGAACAAAGTCATGCATTCATTTTTGAGTGGTTAAAATTCTAAATGCAACCAGCTTCATTTGAAAATCTCCCAAGACCCTCCGAGAAGGATCAGAGATTTTTTGATTTAGTGAGAGAAAATCCATTTTGTTTTGCTATTGTTCAACTCTTGGGGTTAGGAATTCATGCTCGTCATCCAGGAAAGCTAAAAGCCCCAGCTGACTTTCCTGCCCCTGAAATGTACTATGTTCTATGGAGATCTGACATTATTACATGAAGGCTTTGTCACATTAAAATATTTGAATTCCCTTGACCCAGTGATAAAATCAGATACTTTTGTATACATTATATTACAAGGATGAAAGGCCTTGATGACTATTGGAGAAAATTATAACTTTCAATTATACCTCTCCCAAGCAAACCTCCAACTGCAATAAAACTCTCACTAAAGTGTTTTAATCTATTCATAGGTTTAACCCTCAAGCAACTTCTTTGAGTCTCAGTTAAACATATGTATTATTGGAGTCGGGGCTCTTTGTTTAAAAAATAGTAATGACTGAGTCTATGTTTGAAATGCTGTACATCATGTTGTAGTCCCATTGTATATTGTAACAAAAGTTGTCATCCTTCAGATTCCAATTCTTCTATAATCCACTGTCACCATTCATTAAGAAGAGGGAGGTTTCAGTAATACTTGGGGGAACTTCAGTGTTTACTTGAAATTTCTCCTATGCGTGGAAATAGCCTACTGAGACCTGCACTTAGAATACTGATGGGAGAAGAACAGAATATTTTTTAGGATAGCATAGCTGACCAATTGATGGTCTGAACAGGAACATCACTCTAAAGCAGGGGTGTCAAACTGCCGGCCCACGGGCTGGATGCATCATCCGGAAGCCACGCCCACCCCATTGCCGGCAATGGCAAAACTGTCCCGATACGTTGCGTGATGTCACGTGACGTCACGAGTTTGACATGTCTGCTCTAAAGCATAATATTTGCTTTATAATCCATTCAATTACGTGCTCCTCAGAATGTTTAAGTTAGGAAAGAAGATGTGACAACTCTGTTGCTCAGAGAGGAATTTCTACTTGAGTTCAGAGCTATATTTTAGCAGAAATTGCTACCAACACGGTGAGGCTGGGAATACACAATAATACCACTAATTTTAAAAAGCACCCAGCACTTCCTAACATTTGTCTGAAATAGGAAATATGGGCAGAATTTTAAATTAATTTCAGAAAACAGTATGCATTTCTTTAAAAAAAACCCAATGAGTTGATATGATGTAATGATTAAAGTGCTGAACTAAGACCAGGATATCCAGATTCAAGTTTTGCCTCCACTAAGAAAGGTCACTGGGTGACTTTGGGACAGTGACACATGTTGTGGGAAACATTGGAAGAGGAAGTGCAACACATGAACCGTTAGACTCCTGGAGAAAAGGCAAAATATAAATCTAACTTTTAAAAAAGTTATTATCGATCTGGAAATGAGCACCACTGAAACGGATCTGAGTTTAGGAGTTCTTGTGAACACAATTTAGAAAATCCTGGCAGGGAAGATTTTACAGCACCACCCAACCATTGTAAAGCCAATATACAGCTTGTCTTCATTGCTGCTATACCATCATATTAATGTTTAGATGATACTAGAAGACATTATCGATCACTAGGAGGGAACTGACTCTAACTTGGTGGGCATTCAGAACATTCTCTTATAGAAAAGAAAATGGCAAATAAAACTTGTAACTTAGAAATACTTACAACTGATAGTGATCCCAAGTTCCACACCCCTTTTCTTAGGTAGTTTCACATGGAAGGTACCACTGCTTGGAATGACAGATTCTGTGGAACAAGTAGACCAATTAAAAAGGGCATGATCAAACCAGAGGGTCATAGGGTTGGTTGCTTTGTCTGCCTGTACTAAAATTCCTAATATGTGTGAAGGTAAGTACAGTAGTGTAGAACAAAGTTTACTTTGGCATTGGAAAAAAGTATTTGATAAAAGACCACTGACACGAGTCACTTCTCACTTTTCAATGGCTCTCCTATATGCACAGCTTCCTATTCATACTGGAATTTGCTGTCACTGGAATCAAAATCTGCAAGATAGTTGGGCCAGATCATATGTTGAGTTTCAGAACATTGTTAGCTAGAATAGTTTTGGGCAGAATTAATGGGAAGATCATAAGGAATGAAGCTGCTTTACGTTTTCTGTAATATTTTCTAATAGCTCATAATGAGTTGTGTCTTGTACTTAATGAATATTTCCTTAGTGTATTTAGTTCAGTACAATTAAGTGAGCAATAATATAATGCAGCTGAAATTTACAGGTTGTCCTCAACTTATGACAATTCAGCCCAAAATTTCTATTGCTAAACAAGACAGTTGTTAAGTGAGTTTGCCCTATTTTATGACCCTACTTGCCACTGTTGTTAAATGAATCACTACAGTTGTTAAGTTAGTAACATGGTTGTTAAGTGAATCTGGTTTCCCCATTGACTTTGCTTTGTGATCACATGACTCTGGGACATTGCAACTGTCGTAAGTACATGCCTGTTGCTAAGCATCTTAATTTTGATCCCATGACCTTGGGGATGCTGCAATGATTGCTAAGTGTGAAAAATGATCATAAGTCACTTTTTTTAGTGCCACTGTAATTTCAAATGGTCATTAAACAAATTGTAAGACAAGAGCTACCTGTACATTTAAATTATAGGTGACATCTTTTTACATGTCGTTTTATTTCTCTTTGAATTTGCAAGTGTAATAAAGGCCTTTAGTAGATGAATGTTTATGCATATATAGCATTCAACATACAGAAAGGTGGGTCCTAAACTGAATAAATATATTCAGTATTTTTTGTAGATCAGTATCTAAGAGAGAAATACACTAATTTATATCATTTCTGAAAGAAAAAGTTGTGTGCAGGTGCAAGTGTCAGTCTTTTTTATTATTTATTTTAGGGCTTTGCAACTCAGATTCTATAACAAAGTAAAATCCCAGTTGTTCTAACAAGACCAAATTAAGTAACAAGTTATTAGTTTCCCCTCCAAGATTTAGCCATTTTTAGTTTTACAACTATAGACACATTAGAGCTTTGACAATTATCTAATGATAGGAGCCCAGCGGCTGTGAGAACATGGAGAATGGAGGGGGCTGCTGTCACATTCCTGTGCCAGATGTGTTCTCATTTGCTAAAATGAGAACTGGAGCTTTATAAGTGTCCCAGTAACTCCCAGTGTCTCCTATACCTAAACATAATCACATTAATTGACTCTGAATTACACTTTTCAGCCTTTGTTAGTTACAAGATAGTGCAATTGTAAAACTGCTAATTAAAATCCAGATCCAGTTGTTGGCCCTCATGAAGATCACCAAAAAATCTTGTGTGGTCACCATCTCTTATCTTCATCCAGAGGTTTGTACTAGTGTGTGAAAGGAGTACTTCACATGCATAGGCATCATAAATATTGCCAGTGATAAAAGAAGCTACAGATGGTCCTCAATTTATAAACATTCATTTAGTGACTGTGAAAAGTTACCACAGCAATGAAAAAAGAGACAACCAGTCCTCATATTGTAGCAGTCCCCATGGTCACATGATCAAAACTCAGGTGCTTGGCAACTGGCATGTATTTAAGACAGTGGCAGCATTCTGGGGTTATGTGATCACCATTTGTGATCTTCCCAGCTGGTTTCTGACAAGGCAAGTCAATGGGGGAAGCTGGATTTTCTTAACGACTGTGCAACTCACTTAACTATTTTATTTTATTTTATTTTATTTTTATTTATGAGACTTATATACCGCTTTAAGTGCAAGCACACTCTCTAAGCGGTGTACACCAGTAAGCAATGTATATATATATTTACATTGCCCCCAACAATCTGGGTCCTCATTTTTGATTTGAACCGCTGACCTGCTGAACACAGTCAGCTAAAGTGGCCTGCAGTACTGCGCTCTAACTGCTGCTCCACCTCGGCTCATAGTTGTTTGCTTAAGAACTGTAGCAAAAAAGATTGTAAAATTTGGCCATGACTCTGTACTTCCTTCTTTATAGCAATGGAAATTCTGGTCCTAGTTGTGGCCATAAGTCAAGGACTACCTGTATACTCTATCTCATTCCTATGCCTGGTGAACCGATCTGAGTCAGATATTTGCAAAAATTACGTATTTCTCATAAAAACGAGTGAGCTTTTTTAGACAGAATCAGACTATGAACTTACTTTTAATCAACAGGAATTTTACAGAAGCACACAGTCTGAGGCCCTTTCCAACCAAACTACCTACCGTCTGAAGAATTCTGCCATTTCATCTGCTCAAAATGTTGCTTTGCCATTATTTGATTGTCTTTCCCTTAAGCAGACCTACTTCACTTCTCTTAATGTACTATTACATAACTGTTGCTACATATTTGAAATTTTATATAAAGCATACATTGGTTCTGGCTTCAGAAATCAATATATAGTTACCCAATACATCAAGATCATGCATCATGTCTGGTTCTGGGTCACTAAAAATAATCTGGTCATCTACTGTTCTATGCTGCTGCTAACTATACTGAAAAAAAAGCAACAGAATTAAAAAGGAAATTGGGATTAGGCTGAAAAAATATCCATACCTGCCACATCAAATTCAATCTCTAACACGACTTTATTAGTAAGTGCTGCATCCCGCAACAGCTGGTTGGCTTCCTCCATTGTCCCATCTTCAGTTGCAATGCTATTGATGGAAAGTACTCTGTCTCCAACTTGTAGAAGGCCACACCTTTAATGAAGAGTGATGAAGGAGATTGGGAGAAGTCAAGAGAAAAGGACATTCATCAAGACCATGTAGCCCCTTTCCCATGACATCAAAGAACAAGGCTGATGGGGAATCCAATATGGAAGCATAGATATTTGAGATAGTCAAATAAGAAAGGATTCATACACATTGATGGACTACCCATAATATCTCCAAAGTCTGATAGGGGTTTCCCTTCCCACTCCTTTCTATTGCAGTGAATTAAGTTAGAGCCTGAACGAGCTTCTTTGCAATGCTTTCTATTTCCTGGGTTCAACACATGCTTTTGTTTTTGTAACTATTTCTACATAGTTTCTCCATGACTTTCTACATATCCAAAGATACATTAAAACTAAAATCAGTGTTATATGAAAGCTGCTTTGAAGCCTACTTTAATCTTACAGAAATCCAATTAACCATTCCTGACCCCACTGTCATTCAGACTAATGACACGAAAAGTTACATAATACTGTATGTGCCATATTGCAAGTTGCAAGCTTATGTAGCTGACTTCAGTGCTTCAGCAAATCAGGTAACTTTTTTTCCTACATATTTTCCCCCTTGAAGATACACTTCTTATACAAACTTGTCATACATTTCTTGTATTGATAGTTCTGCATTTGGAGACTTGGAATAGCAGGAATGGAAGAAAAAAGAAAAGAATTACAGATGATCCTTGACTTACAAAAACAATTGGAACTGGAATTTTGATCATAAGTTACTGCAGTCATAAGTCAAGGCATTCACATGACTTGACCTGATTATTTTTAACCATTTTTACAGCAATCATTAAGTGAATTGTTTGGTCATTAAGCAAATCCATTCTCCTAAATGGGTGAGTTTTGCCAGGGACCGACAGAAAACATTGTCAATTGCGGTCATATGACTGTGGGACACTACAACTAATTGTAAATGTGAGCCGGTTGCTAAGAAGTATAAATGTGATCATGTGACAGGGGATGCAACATTTTATGATGATTAAAGTCACTCTGGATATGAGATAAGCAAGAAAGGAAGGAAGGAAGGAAGGAAGGAAGGAAGGAAGGAAGGAAGGAAGGAAGGAAGGAAGGAAGGAAGGAAGGAAGGAAGGAAGTTTTATGAGCCATAAAGCACCCTTTTCAAGACTGTCATAACTTCAAATGACAGATCATAAGGTGAGGACTACTTGTATGCTATACAAAAGTGAGACAAAATCAAGCCATAGAAAAAGATTCTGCATAGAGGAGATAAAGGCAGTTTAGAAATGAATTGAACAATATATACGGTAGGTGAATGTAGCAGTCCCCAGAATATGGGAACAGAGAGGTATTGAATAGGAACCACTGCAAAATTCAGGGGCAGGATTTTAAAATGAGTGAAGACTATCCTTGAAAATCCTGCAAAATTAATGTGGCAAGCCACATGGAAATACCACAACTCATAAATGGTTAGGGAGCTCTTAATGCTTTTAAAAGAAAAGGGTGTATTTATGTATGAAGATCTTCCTATTTAGTTATTACAATGAAAAGGCTGGAGAAGCATTTGAGAAATCACAGAAGCAGCTTCCTCTGTTGAGTGGTTCTGATGTACCATTCAAAGACTGGGAAAAATCCATTGTTTGAACTGAGCTTCTAGTAAAATTGTCTAAACATCTTTGCATTTCTAATCAATAGGGGGAAAAAAATCAAGAACCAATATATATTTTAGCTCAAGAACAGAGTACTTTGAAAATCCAAAAGCTTTATATCTTGGTTGTTTGAGTCCAAAACATTTTATTTCCCTTATTAGTAGATTGAAAAGAACTAATAGGATATTTTCAGGCTCAAATCCTCCAGCTTTATAACATTTTGTGAAATGAAATTATACCCAGTTGTTCCTTTAATAAAGGCACTGATGCAAGATACCACATATAATTATGATGCTGCATTTATAAAATCACTTTTTTCTAAAAATTAATAAGAAAATATCCTCATGGAGGTTCACATAGATCTTCAGAAGGATGAACATAAACAAAGCCAATTTTCCATTAACCAAATAACCATTAAAAATGTATACCAATCTTTGAATTTTTTTTTAATTTTTAAATAAGTATTTGCTTTTCCCCTCTTTATCTTCTACTATATTTTCTTAGTTAATCAGTAACACATGTAGAAAGGAAGAAATTTCATAAAATAAAATAATAGATTCACACAAAGAACTGATTCTAATAGTGTTACTGAGAGTAGCCCAATTCACAGCTTTCAATGAAATAACATTAACTCATCTGGAACATGTTTCTTCTCTGGTCTACCTAAGAAGGCTGCCATCTCAATTTAGCTTTTCCTTTCTTTGATGTAGAAGTAACCTGGCAGCTTCTCAAGATCTGGTAGCACCTCTGAATAACTTCACACATTTGTACTTTTCCCCACTGTGAGAACTGGACTGAGGCATTGGTTTAGCCAGTTAAACTTGGGGCCTCACAGCCCAAAAAGTTCTCCCAAAATGTCAGGATTTTGTTTTCATTTGTTAATGAAAATTACAACTTCATGTATGATAGTCTTCATAAGCTAAACCCTCTTGTATGCCTCACATGAACCTCATTAATTAAGATATGCTTTGGTTCTGCATGGACTCAAATCATGTTTCAAAGAGGAATCATTCCCCACCCTATCAGGACCTTGTGGTGCATCCCAGCAATAGTCTAACTTCAGCTGTGTAAAGTGCACTTGCTAAATAGAGCCTCTGCAGCCTCCCATAGCTTAGGGCCTCACCACATCTAAATCTGGCCTCACTTACTATATTTAAGGAATGGCAAATGAAAAAAGGGAAAAAATATTCTTATGCTTTTACCTTAATGGTAAAGGCAAAATTTCCTTCAAATCAAGTTTGTCTCCTGGTGACTTCACAGACATTTCCATGCAGCAATATGGAAATGGTTTCCCTCTGCTTTTTCAGCTCCCTGGGTCTACCATATACATGCCTGGAGGTTTCTCTCTAACTAGCCTGACCCTGCTTAGCTTTTCAACTGGATTGGCTTAGGTAACAAGTTGAGTTTCTGTGATGCACTGTGCTGAACCCATTTAAAACACAAACTACATAATCCTAGGGATATGTTGAGAGTCAACATATTCCCTATGTTATACATGCCTTAGTTGCCCGAGATTGGTTGCTAGTTAAGAAGGCAGGACTAGCTTACAGTAAGTCACAAATTTACTTGCCTGCTTGCCACTGATCAAGATGTGCTACAGCTATGTCCCCAAATGCAGAGATAGGGGACTGTTTTCCTGTTTACAAACTCTGGAGCTGCTCCAACTTCTTTAGAAGAATTATGTGATTGCCTGGATGAATTCTTGCTCCCTCCTTCCCAATTCCATGGCCTCATCTGTGTTATTCAGTGCTTTGGAGACACTGTGAGCCACTTAGAACAGAAATATAGCATGAAACAGATGAGTGCTAGTTCTCCTGAGGTTGGGGCTAGAATACTAGAAAGATTATATCATACCCCACGCTAAGTACTTTTAGAATTCACTGGGGTACAATAAGAGACTACAACAATCTTGGCATTCAACAACAATCAAAATATGAATACGATAGCCTTGTATAGCATATGACAATTTCATATATGTTTATTAGGACTGGTCAGGAAAATCTGTATCTGACAATAAGAGAAATTTAGGTCGTGGATGAAGAGTGTTGATCTAAAAGACATAGATGAACCTCAGTGGTGTGATTTGGGCTTCCTCCCAGTTAAACAACAGAAGTCTCTTTCCCATAGCATTATTCTTCAATGCCTGAGAAAATTTGAGTACTTTGTCGTGGCCAGATGGCATCTGCAGCTGAATTTAAACAAAGAGTATTTGGTCTTTATTCTAATAAGGAGTGGCTGCTTGATCAAATGTTTCAAGATAAAGCAATTGTGCTATTAGTGGAATATGGAAAGCATATAGTGTTTCATGATCATCCTTGCAAAATTCCACACATCCTTTACCTTGTTATCAGCAACAGTAGTAATAAAAACATTCTTATTTTGATTAGCTAAGAAGAATTTGAAAATGTGAATCTATCTTTATGTATTTCTCTTACTTATCCAACGTAAAAAATAATGGAAAGGAGTTGGCATTTTTTTTTCATAGTGGCTGAGTCTTACAAAGTTAGCTATTCTCACATTCACCTGTCAAACCTAAGTACTCACCTATAGAATAACCTTTCCAAGTATTCACATAAAATTGGGTCACCTGATTCTAGAGGGAAAACTATAATGTTGCTGAACTGAAGATCATAACCCCGTTTCATTTGTGAAGTTACAAAGAATGAGAGCAGAAAAACATTGGAAAATATCATAGAATCATAGTAGCATAGGAACCAAATGTGTCTATGGCACTATGGCCAATTTTAGCCACTATGTCATACTATGAGAGCTATCAAAATACAGACATACTGTACATCCTTGGGTGAGACATGTAAACCACTTAATATATCTGAAGAATACATAATTAAAATTCAAAGAAGAAAATCTGGAGAGGGAAAAAGTTTCCTTTTTGTTTTTTGCTTCTATCTCGGTGTGCAATATAAATTTGCTTCTCTACTTTGTTTTAACAAGAAAAAAAGGCTTGAAAATGCAGAATCTGTATAATCTAGACATTTTTAATCTTAAATTGTATATAAATTTTTCAATGTGTCTATCTACCTTTCAGTAAATAGAATATTCAACAGGGCAAACAACGTCATCAAAAATTAAACAGAATAA